>NW_024582562.1:127718-192139 GCF_018398535.1 Haplochromis burtoni | reverse complement strand
ATATATATATATATATATTCATCCATAGTTCTTAAATCAATCACATGTAATGTTACTGTAGCGCAGATGAGAGCCCCTTGCAATCACCATCGAGCAGCCATCAGTGGCCGATTGAGTGGCCGCATTAGCAGGGTCGTGATCTGCTCTCAGGCTCATTTTCAAAGCGATGCAGGCTTGGCCGCTCGCCCACCAGATTTGGAGAGAGGTCCTCATCATCTTCAGACCTCAGCTCTGTTTGGGATCTTTTCAAATGGTACGATCTAATCAAACTGCAGTGCACTGC
Organism: Haplochromis burtoni; assembly: GCF_018398535.1. NCBI lineage: Eukaryota > Metazoa > Chordata > Actinopteri > Cichliformes > Cichlidae > Haplochromis > Haplochromis burtoni. Next base: position 191,856 of record NW_024582562.1, on the reverse strand, counting down.
TGTTTGGTTTTTTCTAATATAGAATCGACTGACAGCATCCTGGACGATAGTTGATCTGATGAGGTGTCTCACGTGGTCTCGTTGTTTTCTTGCAGGTATGCTGTTCTGCAGGACCCTGCGGGCTGGCTGAGTGTGAACCCAGTCAGAGGAACTGTCAACACCTCAGCCTCGCTGGATCGCGAGTCTCCTTATGTCTACGACAACAAATACACAGCCGTCTTCATCGCCACCGATAACGGTGAGTTGCACTGTAATCTGAGTAAAACTCATATATAATCTACATAGGATCTATTTTTAGAAATACTTGAAATGTAAGCAGTCGGGTTTATCCACTGTGGAAACTTTTATTCTCGTTTTCATTGTACAAAGAACTTTTCATGGGTGATGAGTGTCAGTTCAGACATGAAAAGTAGAAACAGAGCCGCCTTTGTGACTACTGAGCACTCTTGACTTTACCTGGCAACAGTCAAAGTGTCATTTTTCCCATGGTGACAATAGGACGGCCTTATGTGGTGCTCCTGCGACTATTGGACCATATGGCGGCTGCTTGGCAGTGTCAGCCGAGCTGCTGCTTTGAGACTTTCCAAAGCACAGATGAAAGTGTCGGGAGCTTTGGCGCATTTCGCTTTTTTTCTCTTTGCTTCCCACTCTGTCTCATCATCTCTCTGTGTCTCTGTCTCTTTGTCCCCCTTCCTCTGTCTCCCTACCTTCTCCTATCAATCCATCTGGTCTCCTGTGCTCGGGAGATTCTGACAGATCCATTAGAGGAACTGAGGGATTCTATTAGTAGGCAGCAGAATAGCACTGTTGTGCTGGGGAATTCGGTAGCCTTAGAAAGATGAGTGCTGAAAGAGGAGTAATGATGGGGCAGGAGGAGAAGCTAGAAGGGGGTGGAAGGGTCAAGAAAAGAAGAAAAGGAAGGGACATAAGAGCAGATAACAAGAAAAAGATATAGAGCAGGGGAAGTGTGTGACGAATAGGTGGAAAAGAAGAGAAATGGAGAGTGGACTCAGCCAGGTGAAAGAGTAAGATCTGTGGTAAAGCCGGCAAAGGATGGATGAATGCAGGAAGTTATTGCAAAGTCTTCAGTGGAACTGACATTGTTAGCATGTAACCTCAGATGTGTTTTTAAGTTAATTTCCCATCAACTTTGAAAAGTGCCTTTTAACAGAGAAAGGTCTGAGCATACGAGGCCTCTAAAACTCCGTTTGTAGTTACTGTGTGCACGTAGACACTGCCTGCAGAGTGACGTATGCATCGCTTTAGATCCTGTTACATTGTGAGATGACATTAGGGCTGATATAAAAGCTCTGTGCACAAGAAAGAGGAACATTTTCATGTGTTTTATGTTCATTACATATAAAATGAAATATTCCGAGCCTTTTGGTTTATATTATATGTTCATGCTCATGAAAATCATCCTAAAAAGTACATTTATATACTTTTTTGGGACCATGAATTACTGCATATGTAGTCGAGTTTACCAAGTCTTTCATCAGTTTTCCTTTTTGTATAATTCTTTCTTGTCAATGCAAACAGAAAACTACGTTAGCTTCGAGCTAACGGGAGGTCGAAGGCCGAAGAATGCGGCTAAAACTTTTGCGAGCTCTCGCAAAACTTTTGTGAGATCCCGAGTTTGTTTTGCAAGATCTCGCAAAAGTCCGTCTTAATTTTTTTTTCTCCCATGTCCCCTGCGGGGCTCTGTAGAAAACTCAGGCATGACTGGCACTGCTAAGGTGCTGGTGATTAGCAGTTATTCTATTAATTATGTATCTTAACATGGTTATATGGAGGTAATTAGCATTTAACACACAGTGCAGTGTAGGCCAATCACAATGTAATTACATTTTCAAGTATTTAACAAAATCAAAGATTCACCAGAATAATGTGTTATTTTCCTGAGTGATTGCAGCTTCTGATGAGACGTTTAACTGTAAACATACATGTTAAACAACAGTTCATAACAGTTACATTAAAGGATGCCTACATGGATTTTTTCAACATTGTTTCACGGCCGACACACTGACGTCCCCTGACACACGTGCCTGTTCTGTGTACTGTATGTCTAGGCTCTAAAAAGCCTGTGCTGCTATTCTGTCTGCAGAGACAAGAACAAGCTCAGTCTTTTAAAAAACGACTGTCGATTTCTGTCGACTGTCTGTGCGTGGTCGAGAAATTTCAGAATACTGATGCGTACCTGCTTGACTGCCACCTCCGCTCTTTTCTGCTCGCTGTGTCATCAACTGGACAAATCTGTTCCTTCCCCACAGCTATCAGCACAATGATGACTGTATGACAGCCAGCCTGTGTCATAGGCTGTCATACGTACCAGCAGGATATCGATTGACCCTTACATTTTCTGGCTTTATATGTATGCAGAGACCTCGAATGAATACTATCCACCTACAGAGGACGAGGAGCAGAAAGACAGAAGGGCTGCGTTTAACAGAAAAAGGACGAGTCCTGTTTCAGGAGTGTCTGTAAACACAAGTGCAAGAAATACAATAGCAGAGAAATCTACTGAAATAAATAACAGAGGTTTAAAGAAAGTATAGGCATCAGTTTTAAAAGTATTGATGAAAATAGTGGTTTTACAGTCAGGCTGACCTGACCTGGACTCAGAATTGCCACAAATATACGCTATTACAGTTATTTTGTTTTGTGTTTTTTGTGCATGGTTAGCAGCAGATTGACGGTAGCTCCTGTTAACAGCATGAGGGCAGGTCAACTCCAGCAGCCCTCTGGGTTGCAACAGATGGTGGATGATGGTGCGAACACACCATTCCCAGAGACAGATTGAAGTCCAGCTCGAGGAAGAAAGAACAGAGTCATACATATGATATGAGAGATTTACAAAGAAACCAAGATGATGGCATTGATTTAAAAATCAATCAGCTGAAGAGTTAGCAACAGCTGAATGCACTCTGGAGGCTACGCTCTGCTGCCAGACTAATCAGTTGCATCTATAGAAGAAGCGAGCCAATCATTGGCCACTTTATAATGTGTTAAGTCGTAATCTTTGAGGGTCATGCAGTCGTCACTGTGTGTGCACTTTGTGAGTTATTCACCATTGTATTCATGTTTGTGCAGGTTGTATTGTTTCTAACGGCGTGTTTCTGATTCCCAGTTAATAATTTAAAAGCCACAGATGAGTTTAGCCTGTGCAGCAGCACCTGGCAGGCCTATGGAGCAGGACAATATTGTTTGAAGTGCTATTGTTCCAACCTGAGCGCAGGGCTTGACGGGCTGTTTATATAAACTCTCATCAGTAGCTTCTGTTTTTCAGGCCAGCGAATTCTCCTCTGCTCTCTGATTCCCCGCTGGGAGTCCAGCTGTTCCCGCATCCTACCCTCCTCCCTTTCCTTTGCATTAGTTCTTGTGGGCAGATTAAAGTTGTTTTTTTAATGTCTTTGTCGTACTTGATGCAGAGGCTCTCCGGCCTGCGCCGCACCTGCGTATCCCCTCACTGCTGTGTGTTGCGGTTCGATGTTTTCCGCTGCTCATCATTTAAATGTTAAACTGCCTCCTGGAGGCAGCCATTTGTCATTGGGAGGCATGAATACATTATCAAAGCCCCAGTCGCCTGAAACACGCCAGCACACGCGTGCAGTCTTCAGTGTTTACTGCCACTGAACCTGCGATTAAAAACCCTGAAGTTACGGGAAAAGTGGCTGAGCAGTGCTGGTTTAAGCACATGGATATACTAAGGAGAGACCTCCATTTAGACACTGAAATATTATGTGCACACACGTGTACCTGCACCACAGTTACACAACTCCAACATAGTCAAAGAGCTTTGTTAATTACAGGAATATTAAGTATTGCACACATACATGCAGCCAGAGTGAGCCTCAGCCTTCATCACAGTCACATCACATCCCCTCTGGTTTAAATCAAAAGTAGAGAGGGGATGCTGAATTCTAATGGGTCACAGATTAAAACCCTTTGGTGCTCAGACAGATTTAAAATTTAATAGTGTTTAGTCGTGTGTGTGTGTGTGTGTGTGTGTGTGCATATACATAATATGTGAATCTGTGATCTCTCTGAAAGAAAAAGTAATAACAGTGGTAGCAGTGACAGCCTGCACGTGTGCAGAGGTGCACCTTTGTGTGTCTCTGCATATGTCCATTTTCGAGTGCATTGGCTGCCCACTGTGCTGCCTCATTGCCACACTAAGTGTTGGGAACCAGTGTGCAGCTCGTTGCCATAATGGGCTGAGCAATTTCCCTGGTCGGGCAAGCCCAGATACAGAGATTTTACTGCTAAGTGTCTGTCATGTCGCAAGCACATAGTTAGCAGGCTGGCAGGCTACATGCTGATAGATAGACTCGTGTTTTGTCTTGAGCCAGCTGTGATCAGGGTCCCTCAAACAACAGCAGGGAAATAATAAAGCCTGATGAGGCAGTGGTGAGGCCAGCGCACTGGGCCTGAAATCAACAGGCAGACAATAGAAGAGAAATGCAACCAAACAGACTAAAAACGTAACCTCGTGGAGATGATTGTTTATGGAAAACCAAGTATTGTAGTTCTCCTGATCTGTTTTTAATCCATAATAGAACTCTTATTAAGGCTGATTTGGTGATTTAGTTTGTGATGAGTCTTTATTTAATATTATTAAGTCATTAAGATCAGAAGGGCTGTTAAGAGATACGAGCATAGTGAAAGCTAGAAATCAGGCATGTCTGCCTGCGACATCTTTTCAAAAGATCCAATATAGTGCAGTCGAGAAAGCGAGAGCTGAAGAGCAGTCTGCGTCTAATAGAAAGATAAATATAGTAACAGGAGACTCTGTGTCAAGAAGCCAAAAAAAAAGAGAGAGACACATGGAGGGAAATGAGAGAAAGCAGCGAGGAAATTGAAAGGTGAAAATTAAAGACATGCAGGACAAAGTAATGAAGTTTTTTTGGGGTGGAGGAACATTTCTAAAAGAAAACGTGCGACCTCATGACGTGCGTTTGACTGAGTCTTGATTATGTGGATTCTAGAAGCGCTTCCTTGCTCCCGCTCTTCAATCAATCCCTTTATGGTCACAGCCACAGAGGCAGGCAGGTTAACCACCTTCTTGAAATATGTTCTCACCCAGCCAATCGACGATGACCCCGTGCAGCAGTAGGCAAAGGTGATGCTCGTGTAAGGGAAGAGTTCAGGGTGCAGAATAAAGGCAACTTGACCCGAGGAAATGGCAGTGTAATGGATACGCTCTGTAAAGAAGATTGCAGCTCAACGCCGCCTTCCTTCTGTTGCCTCCTCTGTCTTCCTGCGCTGCTTCATTAACCCCAAATACTCACTGTGTCTTTCTCACTTGGAGCTTCAGTAGCACCTCCCTCTCTCTGTCTGTCCTTCACTGAGTGTCTTTGTCTTTTATTCCTCGACTTGTAGCAGAACCCATTGGGGAAGTCTCCACCTTGTAAACAGGCTCACGTCGTGTCTGTGATTAAAGAATGCCTTTGTATGGCTTTGCCAGGGAAGAAACGTCTTTCTCTGTTATTGCCTGTTATCTGGCCTTGCTTATCTCGTGTCCTTGGAATACTGATTCATCCGCAGATCAGAAGTTCTTGCTGTGTCTGGCACACACCAAAACAAACATGGCTCAGCCCACTCAGCAAGGGAGCCTCCATCTGAGTACAGTACTTTCTGGGTGCTTATTTTATAAGCACTGAAACTATTGGCGAGGCTGAATCCGAGTATATTCCGAATTATTAAAATTTTACGACGGTCTCTCGCTTCCTCACCCAGCACATTTCCGCCGGCGTGTAGCTTTAATGGCAGGGATCCAAATGAAATGAGATGAGTGGTTAGTGGAGATGGAAACGGATAGATAATGAAAGATGAAGTCAGATGATGGAATCAAGCAAACGCGGCTGTCGGAGAGCGTGTCATCGGACCAACACAGGAAATGTGTCAGTGCTGCTGAAGAGTCGAACACGCCATCTGCATATCTCAGTGTTTATGTGTATTTACCTATCAGGATGTGGGCGTGCTGTGCACGGTTTGGAGGCTCTTTTAATTTTAATGATGGTTTTAATGATCTTAAGATTTTAGGTTCATCACTAGCTCAAAATATCTAACTTTATCAGTAGTTACTGAAGAAAACACGCTACATCTCAGTAGCCTCTGCTCATATCAGAGCTAAGGAATGATACCATACTGACATCCTTGTTCACCATTAACTCTTATAAAATAAAATAAAAATTTCCAGGGAAAGTTGAAGTGGAAGGTGGAAGTGCTCAGAAGGTCCGTCGTTTGATGTCTCTTCCAGTCTGGATGGCGGCGTGTCCTTGGGCAAGATACTGAATTCCTATCAGTGAGAGAGTGTGCGAGCTAGAGTCTATGAAAGTGTTTGTGAATGTGCTGGTACGGTACAGTGAAGTGCTTTGAGTGATGAGTTGCAGAAGAAACGCTCATTTAACTGCTTTTACTTTTAGTTTTTGCAAAAATGATTACCGAGCAAACTGGCAGACAAGCAAAAATTACATTTACGTCACCATTTCCATTTCTCTATCCACCGTAAATAAATAGAAAACGATTACTGGGAAGGTGTAAACTCACACATGGATAGGAATTCAGCATCTTGCCCAAGGACACGCCGCCATCCAGACTGGAAGAGAGCTCATAGGGCGGACCTTCTGAGTACATCTGTATATCTGCCCGTCTGTATAGCACTATAAACATCTGTATACTCTTTTGTAAATCATCTGTACATAACTATTCCCACCTTTTATTCCACCCATAATCTGCTCTTTGCACTTCTGATTAGATGCAAACTATATTTTGTTACCCTCTATCTATACGTGTGTAATGACAGTATGGTTGAGTCCTAATCCTAAATGTGTTCAATGGCAAACTGTGACAGAAATATGGATGTTGCACGCGAGTGTGTCACAGTGTAGCTTACACTCAGACTGTTATTGATTATTTTCATGGCCACATGACATTAACCAAGAGTGCAACAGAGGATGACTGAAAAACAAACAAACCCCAAAACAACATACCTGAAATATTTTTCAGCTATTTCATAATATTGTTTGCATGCGTGCATCTCCAACTGTCAGTGCCCTGTGCAGAAAGGAGCCCACAGTCAATCTTGCAAAGCCCTGGGAAAAAGATTTTTAATGAGGTATATGAGGTTCAGGTGTAAAGGCTGCAGGTTAGGGAGAGTCTTTCATTATTTTTGAATATGTAACAAATTTTGGTTTTATTGCTTTCTTACAGAAGCTAGAAGGCAAATCACAAAAATTAAAATGGCTAGGCTCCACATCAGCTGACAAAACAGCTGCTTCTAATTTGAGATAGTTGTTGTTTAAGTGCTTTGAATATTTAGAGTTTCACTGCCTGAATAATTAAAGTTTTTGGGGCTTTTTCCCCATTTTGGATGAAGAGGCACTACATTTTGATCTGGCAGCTTAACACAGGGGAAAAAATAAATTGTGAGCACACCAAACAAGAAACCTCCCAAAGAGGGCAATTTTGGTGTTTAATTAGCACAAAAAGAGTTTGCAGTGTAAGACCACTTAAAGCTGTATCAATACCCTCCTTCTCCAATCACTGTGTATAATAGCCAGCAACTGATAACCCAAACTCTATTCTGAAAGTAATTTGCCAGACTAGCAGCGATGCACCTGTCCCCAGCCCTGCTTCTCTCCCTCAAGTCATCTCTCTTAATGACTTGTGCCTATTGTAATTTGTTCTGGCTGGTTTCATTTACAGTTCTGATCAGCCAATCAGATTAGCAGTATGTCATGTGATAGTGTTTGCCGAAGCCCTGAGGAGACTGATGAGTGATGGGACAGAATGAAGTGGGTTATCTGAAGGGAGTTTTAACAAGGTCTGGGATTTAAGCAGTGGCAAGATAGATAGAGAACGGGAAAAACACAACAGATAGGCGACTGTATCCTTTAGTTTTACCAGTGCGAGTGCAGGAGGCGCCTGCTCCTTCTATGAAATACTTTTGCCAGCTGAAATCAAGGCGCTATATGATTATAACTGTATGATGCTTTGAAGTTATTTCCTTGACTCAAAGCGAATCGATGAAAAATGAGTTAGGGGTGTGAGACTCAGCATTCTAATTTTCCATTTCTCGGTTTTGCGTTTGTGGTTGGACTCGAAGATCAGAGGCCAGCCGTGGAGTCCACTTTGCAAATTTGTATCAATGTATCAACTACATCAGAACCATCTTCATGTACAGTCTGTGACATGAATATGCACTAATTTATCATTTACACTACGTGTGTATGCGTGCACGCACTCGTGCATGCGAGTAAAAACTCAAGTCCTCAAGTCTGACGTCATTACCCGTTTCTGTGCCCAAACGCCGCTCCAGGTCCCAAAGTCAAACGAACACTGAGAGTTACAAACTGTCTAAATTCTTTCATCTTTAATAAAATGATCAGCGTTGCTGCTTTACCAGGTGTAACAATTAAGTTTAACATCCAGGCATCCATGAAAACAGGATTAATGAAGTTTAACAGCGTTAGAAGTTAGCAGGAAGTTAGCTCGCTAGCTTCCACCTAAACATGATATAGCATGTTCTGACTGAGAGATTTCTGAAAAATTCAAACGTACAGCTCTGCTGTCACTTCCAACATAAATGAAGACAGGAAACTAAACAGCAGTGACGTTTGTAGGGTTACTGAAGTTGGGCTAGCTGGTATATAATGATGTGCTACGTGGTAGCTAGCTACACAGCTATGTTAGCATAAACACAGTGAAGCTGGAGGATGAACGCTAACTTTTTTCCACTCGATAAAAGTTAACGTGAGGGTTCCCGATGGTTCGAGACAAATGCAATCGCATGGCAGGATGCTGTAAACGGACCAAACTTCAGTCAGGAGAACAACTGAGATAATCCATCCACAGTACGAGGTCAGTCATTAATATACTGCTGCATGGGCTGGGCTGTAGCTACATCGTAAGGGTTTAAACACTGAGCTTTAAAATGATTTGCAATAATAAAAACTGAGAGAGGCCGACAGTGATCACTGACTGTTTTTAGGGGCTTGTTCAGCCTCTATAGGGTGATAAATAAATGAAATCCAAACCAGCACGAATGAATGAAAATATCTTATCTATTCTTAATATATAGTGTTGAAATAAACAGATCAAATTAAGTTCAATTTCAATTGTGTTTTATTTATTTACACAAATTACCTCGAGGCTCTTCACACTGCAAGAAAATCCCAATAAGCACTTGGACCATGGGAACGAAGAGCCCCAGAAGAAGCAGGCTCATGGAGGGGTAATCATCTACCACAACTGGCTGGGTGGTGAGGGGAATAGAAAACAGAGTAGACAAATGTTAATGACAGTAGTGGGATAAAAGCACTGGCTGAGAAAAGAGTTGAATTGAGGCGAAATGCTCGCTGCATCATGGGAAGCCTGCCTCTCATCTTTGAGATATGATGAGGCCCTGATCGTACGAGACTTGTTTGTGAGAAGAAAGATGTTAAATGATATTCTGTATTTAACGGGGAATAAAAACTAAGAAGGCAATACGGGAGAAACATGAGCAGTCTTTTAGTCCCTCTTAGTACTCTCACTGCAATGTTTTAGATCAGCTGGAGGTTTTCCAGGGAGCTTTTAGAACAACCTGATGAGAATGAATCATAGTGGTCCAGCCTAAAACTAATAAATGTAGCATTTCAGCATCGCTCTGTGACAGCAGAGAAGAATTCCTGGTGGAGCAGCGGAGCAGTCCTGCAACAGAGCCACACCATCAAATATGAATTTCTGCAAGTGGAAATATCAATTTTCTTTTGAATGTTGTGCTCCTGACTGAAAGACATTTTAGAATGAATGTATACATCATTTACAGCACTGGGGTCCACGCTGCAGCTCGATGCATTTGAATGAAGTTGTGTAAAAATGTGAGCCAGCGTGGACTCCGGCAGTCTCATCAGATGAAAGGAAATGTGAAAATATAGCTGTGTGTGTGTGTGTGTGTGTGTGTGTGTGTGTGTGTGTGTGTGTGTGTGTGTGTGTGTGTGTGGCTCACTGCTGTGCAGTTAGTAATAAAGACTAAGGTTTTTCCTATTTTGCTGGAAGACACTGTAAAGTGATGGCGAACAGGTTTAACTAGATTAGTGTACAATTTTTCGGCACAGTAGACACTTCATATAATCACATAATTTTCAAATTCACTTCCCTCCCATGCTGGCCAGCCTGCTCTCATCTCCTCCCTATCTCATTTCAGATATTCCCTTCATTTATCTTTTCTTATTCTCTTCTGTTACCTCGGTGCAGTCCACCTGTGAATTACTCTTCCTGCGTGTTTAGCGGCAGCGTGATATATTGTGACATTTTCCACTGAGCTATTCCTCATGCTACAGGCCTGCTCCCGACTTCTCTGCTTGTTGTTATTTGGTTTCCTTCGTGATTTGCTTTTATGTGGCTCGGGAAAAAAATATAATCATAACAACGTTACAGAACATCTTTAGCCAAGGGCATCATCCGCTGGTTGTTTGTACTTAAGCTGCCGTGGAATATAACAGTTATTCTAATGAGCACAAGAAAAATAGCCAGACAAGAAGAGTCTTATTTCAGCTTTGTCCTTGGCAAACGCTACAAGTGGACCATTCTTTACCTCTACAATTCACCACAATAAGAAGAACTGATCTCCTGGGCAAAAACGAAAATATAACTGCTTGTACTTTTTCCTCTTTGAATGCGTTGTGCTCTTCATCCTCGTCTCCTCTCATAAAACTTCATTGCTGTGACACATTTTCCCTCTAGAGAAAAGATGAAGTGCAAACAGATCACGGATTTTATTCTCACCATACCGTGCAGGGGCACAAATTGGTACATTTCAAAGCGCTGCTGGTCAAAACCACGTTTTTCATTCGTCTTCTGCAGCCGTGGGAAGAAAAAGCGAGACAACAGAATAAAATATATACAGAGATAACAGAGTTGGACAGTCAGACAAAAAGAGAGCATTAGCCTAAAGCCAAAATGTTGGGAGCAAAAGAGTGTTTGGGGGTAGATGGAGACATATGAAGACAAAGAGATAGAGGGAGAAAAAAAAGCTTAGCTTGTTGCCTTTAGCTGTGGATTAGCCCTGACAGCCCCAGGAGTCAATCAGTCTGTTTGCTCCTCTCATCTCTGGACAGACTGGAGAATAACAAGGCTGTCTAAATGCCAGCCAGGGGCAGGTGGAGGTTTCAGGAATAGTGGTGGACGATGGTGCAAGAAAGCAGAGCCCGAAGAAAGAATATCAACTCGGAATTTCTTCAACTTGCGTCGTTCCTACGAAAAAAGCTGCTCTGCCAGTTTTTGGCTGCTGCAGTTGAAATTCTGACAATTTGTAATACTGTGTGTAAAAACTCTGTAATCAAACATTTACAGTCATTTATTATATCTGGTTGTAAAGTAGTTAGTGTAACCTTTTTGTTTTGAGGCATTACTGCCTGAAAATGAGTTAAAACATGAAAAAGTCGTCTGGAGTCTCAGATGTTAATGACTGAGAGGTGCTTGACTTTTCAGCACGCTGCAAGTAAGCAGTTAGAGAGTTTTATAGGAAATCGCTGCCACAGCCCAGGAGACATTCTGATAAATACAAAGAAATCTTATCAAGTGATTTTCTCCTCACCTCCTCAATGGCCAGTTCTTTCTCAGCCTGTCTGATGCAGCTTACTGTTAGAAGCAAACGACCAGGAAAGAAAAGTACTCAGAGAAGGTTCCCAGAGAATGATAGGAAGCTACGTCACGCCACCACCTATCAGAAGTCGTAATGATGTAAGCACAGCAGGGGTAGTGGCTGTGGGACGAACGGGTAGGAAACACTTTCACCTGTCCTTCAAGTTCAGACTGATATTTTACCGAAAGGCTGAAATGTCAGGTGTCAGAATTAAAACTCGTAATGATTTTTCTGTCTTTGCTCTGACACAGACACACTCTATGAAATCACCAAATATATTTGTTCCAACTTTAAGTTACTTGATTCTCTAAATATCTTTTAATGTGTTAGTATCCTCCAGTTTGTTTTCTTTGTGACCAATCTTAACGATGTCTGATACACTTTTGAAGATTATTCACATAATAACAGAAAGTATCCAGGTGCATCTCCAGGAAGTTATGCATCGGTGGTCGGGATCACCATAGCAACAGTCATTTGAAAGATCTCTATCAGTTTGATGGAAGAATCCTAGAAAGGAAACGACGTGGAAATTAACGACAGGAAATCGGTAAACTGTGAGTGAAGCTGAAGTGACCGTTGGCGTGTAGGATTCACGGGAAGGTCAGCTTGCTTGGCTTTTTAGTTTAGCACCTCGTCCCGCGGTTACGCCACTTACGCCGTCCCTCCTCTAGCATTAGTTTGGGGCGCTGTAGAGGACAGGGTCAAATGTTTTTTAAAAAGTGCAGATGGTTTCTTTCAATAACGTCATCCCAAATTTCTCATTGCTGTTGCCAAGTTGTTGAGCTAATTTTCCTTTTGTTTCTATCTCAATAGAATTTCTAGCATTCATTGCATTCAATTATTCATTTTAAAATATTTGTTTTCAATAAATATTTACTTACAGAGCACCACCTTTACCATCTGTGCTGTCTGTCCTGGCATCATAAAAGTGATGCACAGGAGGTTTCACTGTTTCAGTCCTGTAAGAGCAGCACGAAAATTCGGGTGGGTTTAACAGAAAGTTCCTGCAGTGATTGGTTAATGTCAACGATTCGCACGCCGAGCAGAAATCGTCTCCTATTTGACACCAGAAGGCTGCACTGGATATTTGTGGTTCACTGAGTAGAGTTTATCTTGTGCGAGTGCAGAACTGCTACTTGAGTCGTCTGCCTGAAGTGGCTCCCAGGCATTGCTCTTTTATAATACCGAAGAGTTATTTTGATGGGGACAATTAGACCTAATCTCATTCGCTAATTAGTGTAATTCCTCAAACCAATTTATTAGAATCGATACCAACTTGTGTAAAGTTAATTTTAGCTTTACACTGGTACATTTTCCAGTGGAAATAATACATCATTAATCATCTCTTTTGCACAAAAACGACTCCTCAGGAGGAGGATAGGATAAGGAGGATATGCTCGTGTGAAAACTTTCTGACTTTGTCCCGAACTAATTAAACCCGAAACAAAGGAGAGTAGTGCAAAAAATTAGAGCTGCAAAATAAAACAGTGCAGGGATTTTCCATTTGCATTCATTCCATTTTCCCAGTCTTGAAGATGCTAAAATAACAGAGCCTCAGAGGTGACCGGATTACATTAGATCTGACACGACTTCAACTTCTTGCAGCCATGCTGGGATTAAGTTTAACACTGCATAACAATGCGCCGAAATGACCACTGAGGGAAAAGGACTATAATAAAGACAAGTACACGGATCTGCAGCAATAAGACTCTCCTGATAAATACACACTCATTACTGTAGTGCTGCATTTAGTGTCACACTGTTGCTGTTTAAACAATTACTACACAGATTGCTGTTAACAGTATTGGTGATCTGCTAACTCTGCAGCAAAGCCGGGTCATATGTTTAATGTCAGTGGTACTTTGGAACTGTAAATGCTATACCTGCTAAAATATACGCATGTTGCATGGAAAAAATTCACTATGCTTCTGCTTGAGCTACATCTGCACAGCACAGTCTCACAGAGCCACAAGCGTATCATTAAGGAGCATCGTCAATCGAAAGTTTGCCAATAATCCCTTCGAGTCTCTGAGAACTGACAAATAAATCTTCAGTCGAGACGCAACCGCTAACGTGCTTAACAATGCTTAATCACAGACAAGCTGCACTGCATCTCACATGAACTGCAGCATGTTAGAGGGAATAGGGACACAGACCTGAAACCGTCTACTGTTAAACACCAGCTATTTGCTGTGGCTGTTGTTTCATTACCCACCCAGACGGCCATTAAGACAGACAGTGTGTGTTAGGAATGCAGCAAATGCTAAAACAACAAAATAATTGAGTGAGTCACTCTGAGCACAATTCTTATCGGAGTTGGAGGAAGAGAGTCAAGTTTTAAATGATGCACGCACACACACACGCACACACACACACTAAGTGCACTAAGGATTACACTCAGATCCTGGGCTATCAGCACCTCTATCCTCATTTACAATCTTGTTCTGATCGCGGCTCTGTCAGAGCTAGACGTTAGCATACTTGTACATGAGAATAAAGTGCTAAGTCGATGCAAACCAGGATATCCAGATGCATCCACAGAGTGGGTACTCAGTAATCTCACAAAATGTAGCATAGACTACATGCCTGCAATAAATGGTAAATGCAATTGTGCCACAAAATAAGGCGCACAATCTTTTATAAAATGACTTTAAAGCTCTAAAAGGGACCAGCACAAAAATTATGGTTTATATTAGAAGCCAAACAAAGCCGTTCAAATTCTTATGTTAGTATCCGATTGTTACGCCCCTCAAAGTGGCAGTGCAAGAGCGTCCAGCTGTTGCTAATTGACCACACCTGGGGAGGTGTGAATAAAGGCATACCTGAGGCACACTCTGGGAAGGCACAGCAGTCTTTGTCTTAGTGGTACCAGCTATTGTAGCTAACGTATTATATCACTTAAAATAAAACCTTCTCTCTGGGAAATCTGGTGTTAGTCTCCATATTTATGCTGGGCTTTTGAGCCGGGTCGTAACAGCAGTTGAGAGTAAAAGCAGCCACAGCCTTTGCAATGCTGTAAACTGTAAAACCAGAGTACCCAGACATGCAGACATGGGGAGAACATGCATCTAACTGTATCTAGTTATAAAAAGGAAAATTACCTATAGAGACTTACACTGTAAGCCATGCTTATTGCATGAAAATACCCAAATTTTGAGGTCGACAGTTTCAAACGAATGAGGAATCACCGTTTTTGGCACTTTTGTGTCGGTTTTCTTGTGTACATCTAAATAAAAAACTCATGAAAACTCATCTTTTTTCTCTTTTAAAGCAAACGATGCTTCACCTACTTTATTCATTATGTTCTTTGTAGTGCCAGACACGTAGAGAACAGGGTGCACGCCGTAGATCCATAAATTACCTGTCTCCTTCACAAACTTACGCTGTGTTCAAAGAGAACTTTCCTAACAAAGTAGTGTGAAGCAGGGGCCAGCAGACAAGCTCCATTAATGTCGAGGCAGGCCGATGATGACATAGCCACGATGCGACGGCGATAAGGAGGAGCAGGAGAAGAGAAGAGCAGAGAAATAGAGTGATTAGGTGTGGGGAGTATTCATTTAGGAAGACAAACAGCTTCATTTAAAGTTAGCCAAGCACAGAGGCACCCTCTCCCACTACAAATAGGTTGAAATTTGCATTTTTTTTCCTCTGACGGAGGATCCGAGCCCTCGCTCTCTTGGTCTCGCGTCTCAAGTGATAATAGATTATCTAGGGTCTCGCCTGAAGAGCTACTGTCTTTGATTTGCTTTTGAACACATTTTCTGTCTGCTTCTGCTCAAGTAATTCCTCTCCACTCTTGATCTGCTGCTGATATTGTCACAGCAATACTTATCTGTGGTATATAAGGGCTGTTTTCTGTTTCATTCCTTGACTGCATGCAGAAAGGGAACCGAGTGCAGCGTTTGCAGTCATTTCACGATTATTAAACAGAAGAAATGCCACACTCGCTACCGTTACATTTGATTTCTCCATATCTCTTGCAATCACGATCCAGTGATGGTTTTACAGCTGAGAATGAAATTAAAGTTTTGAGCTTAGCGAACACATCGCGATGATTATCTGCTAAACACTCCCAGCAGTTGTAGATGTCATTTGTCCTGCAGACTGCCAGGAAAGAATCTCGTGCAGAAAACGTTTTAGTTGCGGGTCTCCTGTCCTCTTTCACCTGCTGCAACCAGCTGGAATTTTTAGAGATAGAGTCACAAGTAGATGCACTTACAGATCACTTCTACTTTTATTCAGGTACAGTGAGAATATTTAAGCTCTACTGACCCAGTGCATGTGGGTTTGTGGGAATGCAAGCACAGCCTTTTGTGTCTATGCAGATGGGTGGGTGTCTTCATGGTGCACGGGGAGTTGGATTACCGCCATTATCCTAGAAAATCAGCACCTCTACAAGCCTTGAAGGTTTCACTGCACTTCACATTCAATACAGTCATGCATTTGCACGAATTCTAAATATTTAGCACTTGGATACTTGCCTCCTTTGCCCTGCCAGAGGGATTTAGTAGCCTGGGCAACACGGCTCCTCTTTAAGGGTTTTCATGTGAATAAAAAGCCTGGAGATGGGAAATTTTTCATTTGATTTATTTTTAGGTGTACTTGACATTTCTGTTATTCATTTATGGAAATTCTTTTTACTGCCCAGCTTTGGAGCATGTTTTGCAGGCAGAATATTCCAGCATGACGTGCACGTTACTCGTGCATTCATTTCTAAATGCAGATGAAAACTGTTTAAAGTTAGTGTTGTAGTGTTTGGTATAGTTACACATTAAATCTGCTCGTTTAGGAAAGAGGCGCCATTAAAGTGTTGTTATTCAAAATCATCAAATTAAACAATCTTATAGTCACAAGTTGTATATTTTTTTGATACATTTGTCTCTATGATCTAGTAGGAATGAACAAGACTGCACCAAAGATTTTATTTTTAACTAAATTTATACAAGTTACTGAATAAATCATTCAAAAAACAGCATTGAATGGACCTTTTATAACCGCAGGGTTTTCGGCGTGTCTTAGTTTGGGTCTCATAATGTTTCAGTATTTCAAACATTTCATTATAAATAGCATGAACTTCACCGAGCCTCTTCTCTTATTAAAATAGTTTCTGCAAATTCCACAACAAATGAAACAGGATCTGTCTCAAGAATTGCTCACTGAATGAAGCATTCAAGAAAATAATAATGAATGTCATTTTTAGGGAAATTATTATCTTTACATATTCTTTATGAAGTTATTAGAGTTCTGAGGGACGTCTGAAAAGCAGAAAGCTGCCTTGAAGCCTAAATGACTGACGGACACTGAGCATCATCAAAGTCTATCCCAACTCTGGACTTTACATCTTGTAGCTAAACATCAGTCACATGAATGAAACGATGTCCCTCTTTTGTCAGTATGGATGTGGAATAGGCCTTATGTTATGCTCACAGTGCTAGTGGGGATCACGCGGTTGTTAGTGGAGGCACCACTTGCTGAAACACAGTAGTTGCAGGATTGGCTGATAAGCGTCCAGAGCAGCGTTTGGCTGAGAGACTGCTCGACAACATGGTTTAAAACAGGAAGATCTTTAATGGCATCAACCTTGTTAATTCTAAGTGTGCTGTGTTTGAAGTTGGCTAATCCTGCTAAACTTATTCTGTAAATGATATGCTGATGTATGCGCATTATGCAAGAATTCTCTGCACGAGGATAAAATGCAAAAGAGAAGAAACCCCACTATTGCACAAACGGATCAATAGTTCCTTATCAGGAGTTTGAAGTTGTAATAACATTTACACTGCCTCTATAAAATTACCCATTTATTGCATTATCTACTATTCCTTGACTTCTATAGATAACCTATTTAAATCCCATGACTTTAGCTTGTGGAATACACTTAAGAGGATTCTGCAGCATCTGAGAAATTCCACTGGGATCCATGTAGAGTAGGAAAGAATTATGGGAGAAGAGCTATAAGACCCACATGAAAGAAAAGAGACGGGATTTCATCTCAGACCAACGAGGGGCAAAGATTTATTTTCAGATTTATCTAAAAAAGAAGAATAATACCTGTCCTGTGATACATATACATGACAGCGTAGATACTCACTAATGCCATACAACACATCTTACTGAGAGACCAGAAATAAACTCTCCACCACGTAGTCCGAGTTAGCGCAGTTAACGTTGTTTCAGGTCAAGTATTTTGTGAATGCATGTTTGAGGACGCGGCCGCCACCTCATCCACCTAACACATGACCGCGCAGTAATATTTGTCCATATTAAACAAACCAAAAAACTGAATGTCAGTATCTATATCTGTCTGTACAAGTTGATAGTAATTAAGTGTTGCTTCCATATCCACCTGTACAAGCCAGTTCTGGATCATGTATGTAGGGTAAGAGTTATTTATCAGTCCCGACCATGTTGGAGCCTGTAGCTTAAAACACTAAATCAAATGCACCATTAAAACCATACATATACATAATGTTTTGAATGTGATTGGTCATTAGCTCAGTATAAGACACACTTTCTGAGAGAAACAGTTTTCGCTTCAGTGTCATTAAAATGTAAGAACCAAGTGGATATTCACGTTTTACAATATTTAATCTTAAAGCGAGTCAGCTACAAGATGAAAGAATCAGCCAGAAACGATGCTTTTTAATGAAATTACAGTAGCCAACATGATTCTAGCAACATTGTTCCAACTAGTAGCCCTTTTCTCATTGACTTGCCACAGTAGGAAAAGCACAGGCTGAATTAATGATGTCCCAGTTTCATTAGGTGTCCCAGTAAGCTATGACAGTGAACCAGCATGTACCTTCCTAATGAAATGTGGCCGTCATTAATACACCTGTTCGTCCCACGCTGTGACAACTGAAAATGTACACCGGTGGAATAAGACTCCATCGTTTGTGTTTCTCTTTCAAGGATCCAGTTGTTTTTCATATTAATACGAGCAACGTATTAAAAAATGAACTTTCACCTAATCAGCATTTCGCAGCTGTAACATTTCCTGCTCGGTGTGTGCAGCTTTTTTGCAAAGCCACTGTAAAAACCCAGACTGGGTTTCATTCCAGCATCACTTGACATTTATTGTGCATATATCTCGACTTGTTTTTATCCCCTCTCTGCCCTAAATTGTCTGCAAATATATATTTTTTTAGCTGGAAAAGGTGGAAGGGACCCATTTTCCAATTACAGATCTTGTCTTTAGGTGTTAATTGCTGACTGACCTCTGGAGCTGTTATTGGATGCCATGCAGGTTTTTTAATAACCTCTAATCGCAGTGAAACAGAGAGCCATAATAGAGAAGTGCCAAGGTGCTTTTTAACACAGCATCCTTCAATAAGGTGTAATCTCATCCAAACACAGAAGCCAGCTGAATGCCAAGTCAGAATGCTCTTTTGCAAAACACGAGCCGCTGTGATTCATGCTCTTCCGGTACCCAACCGACACTCCGTTTTCTATTGTTTGGGTTAAATTAGGTCAGCTAAGCAGCGTGGATCTTATTAAGAGTAGTGCTGTTTTGGTTCGGGGCGTTTGTTGGGGGGGTTCTTTTGATTTTTTTACATTCCCAGTGAACATGTTTTAACTTGGCAGAATGAAAAAAACACTAAAAGCAGAATTTACTCCAGAGTAAATAATGACTAGCCCGTGTTTTACTGCAGCCACACTGTATTATTGCTCCTTTCACATCTGTCCAGATCATTACATTTCACATTCTCCACATGCTCAGGAGCATCCAGGCCTACAGAAGTGCACTAAATCTTGCAAAGGGAATTAGCTCCCATGTCTTTCCTTTTCTCATACGTGTATGTTTTCATCTGTTTCCAGGCACTCCTCCAGCCACAGGTACCGGCACTTTGATCATTCACCTGGAAGACTACAATGATAACGCGCCGTACGTCTTACCATCGGTAGCGCGAGTGTGCGAGGACACCTACGATGTGACTGTTGCTGTAGTTGGGGGCTGGGACAAGGACCTCCCACCCAATGCTGCACCCTTTAAAATAGAACTGGGAACACAGCCTGACCTGGACAAAACATGGAATGTTACCCGGGTTAACTGTAAGTATTTCATTTTAAGATGAGATTTGTCCGCCTGTATGCAGGACTAACCTGAACTGTGTCAGGCTAGCCTCTTCTCATGCCCAGAGCATCGAGTAGTGCTGTTCTGTCAAAGCCACCAGTCTCTCAGAACTACACGCAGAGTGTCACCAAACAGGTAAAGTTAGGATTTAGTGGGAATTTGCAGTGTGGGACAGGCTATGCAGAAAACCTGCACTGAGAGATACTGACTACAAACTATTATATGTGCAAACCGTTGCTCTACTTCAGGTTAAAGGTGTCACACAGATCATGAATGCAATTTCCCGCCATCCGAAAGAGCAAATACAATAAGAAGTCATTGAAGCTAAATTCAGTTTTCCTATTGAAATAACATTAAAACTGCAGTTTAGTTTAATTTACCTTGATTTAAATTAAAATGATGGCTTGTTAGCCTTCATTCACAGTGTTTAAAATGACAATGATGCTAATTATCTTTGTGTTTCAGTTGGGATTTATACAGTATTTAGCAAAAGTGAGCAAAATTGGATTAGGTTTAACTATTTAGAATAGAATAGCCTTTATTGTCATTGTACAGAGTACAACGAAATTGGAGTGCCACTCCCTTGGTGCAAGTTTCAATAATAAATATAATGTAAAATATAAAAAGTAAAAAAAACAATCGTAAGTACTCAGACAATAGTATGTACAATATATACAGGATAGCAGCATTAATATAATGACAGTATGAGGCATGGAAATATGAGGCAAAAACCAAGTTTGTACAATTCTACCAAGCTTGATGGTCAATGCTTGGTGTGACCGCCGTTATTCTTCAGTATAACAAACTGTTGTAATTTATCGAAGCAGTCTTTGGGAACAGTTCTCTGTGCTTCTAAAAGAACAAGAACCCAGAGCTCTGGATGTTGGATGCCTTTTGTTCTCTGTCAGGATCTGTGGAGGCCAAACCATAACTGATAGAAAAGCACAAAGTGGAGTAGTATCCAGGTATGCTTTTGCTGCTGTGGCAGTATGTTTGGATTTCATGCTGAAATAAACCAGAAACCTTTCAGATGGTATTTGATTGTTGATCAGATGTTTAAATGCAGGACTTATAGATGTAGACAGTAAACGGACTTTTAGGTGCTTACTAACTAGCATTCACACTGGATCAGAGAGCAACATAGGGTTAATATATTACCCAAGCATAGTTGCATGCAGACTAGGAGGAGAACCACCAACCTGCTCTGCCTCCTGAGCTACAGCCGCCTCAGTCGCTGTAGCACCTCTCGTCTGACCTCCGCAAAGATCTGCTGAGGTCTTTTTAAGCAAAAACACTTTCTATGAGATACGTTCGTTCTCTTTTTTCATGCAAAGTTAATCAAAATGCAAATGATCCGCCCAATATGTGGGCCAGGTGGATGAGGGATTAAAAGTACAGTTAAACAAAGAGGTGTACCAGCTCACTACAGATGTACTTGTGATAGTGAAACTGGGCCCACTCTCACATTGTTGCATTCAAAAGGTGGCTGTAAATATACATTTTCAATGTCTGGGGTTGATGTTATGAAGTTATCTAATTATGCTCAGAGTCTTTTCCTAAATCTACCAAGTGATTTTGTGAGTGTAAAAAAACCAAAACATGCAACACACTTACAATAAGAAGTGAAGCACACTCCTGACAAAACATCTCCTTTCTCTTCATTCAGACTTTGATTCTTTCAAATAGGACCGTTGTGCATCCTCACCTGCAGTTACGTCTACCAGTGTCAAAGGAGCAATGCTAAATGACACTTTGTGTTCATATATGCCGAGTTTGCAGTATCTAATAGAAGTGCAGTGTTTGAGGCTTTTGAAAGAGAGCGCACTACTCAGGTACCATAACTGAGTTTACATAACAACAAACTCCTAATGAAATATTAAGAGTAAAATATGACGATAGGGATTAGTATTTATATACCTCTTTCCTGGTCTTACGATGCAAAGTCCTTTGACTTGAAACTATACTCACCTCTTTATGTAGCCCTACATCTACAATTATTACCAATCAAGAGTCATTATTATTCTAATATGCATGTCTTTGGACTGTGGGCGGACAGAGCACTGTAGGAAACCCCACTCACACAGTGGGAGAGTCAACATACTCCACACAGCAAGCCCATAGCCACCTCATGACCTTAACAGACTGACAGTCACTTTTCTCTTTTTTTGCATGCTGGTTTCTCTTTCTCGGGAGGTTTAAAGCACTTTTCACTGAGCCCGGGGAATCTAGAAGTTTAAAGGAAAATCTGAGAGAAGTGTTACAGAAAACTGGTACTCTGGAATCAGCTTCATGTCGAAAATGTTTAAGGGTCAATTCATCCAAGTACAATTTGATACCCTGTCACACAGTGTTGATTTGGACTGTCCAGAATAGTGGAGCAGTCATAACTGGAGAGATTCCTACAGATCACATGATAAGGATGAGGAGAAAAACGATGCGCAGAGGAAAGCGGAGAGGAGGCTAGACAGACAACCAAGGCATTGAATCAGGGTTGCATGACCGACAGTGCTGTCTGTGTTTGTTTGAGTGACAGACCAGAGCTCAAACCTGCCCAGAGGTATTAGCTGTGACTGACAGCGGAAGAGGGGGGTACAGACACTCCTCAATCAGCACCGCTGGAAGAGACAGATAGGGCCAGCAGAGAAAGAACCCATTCCCAGTGAAAGAGACTGGCGCTGTGCTCATCTCAGCTGCGTCCCTCTGTGTGCTTCTGTTTGTGTGCACGCAGCACCAGGAGAGCTCGTGGCTCTGCCCCGACAGTACATCTCAGTGTAAGAACAGCTGGAAGTTTTTATGTGGAGGGGTCGTGACAATACACGCAGACAAATGCAATTACAATTAAAAGCTCGCAGAGATATTATGGAACATCTTTCTGTATTCCTCACTTTAAATTTCTCTTTTAAAGTGTTCTGATGGAAGTCAGTAAAAGTTGTGCAACTTAACTTCATCATCAAGGCTGTCTACAGTCAGCAAGGATCAAAACGCTAACAGACTAAAATAAGTTTTCTGCTTGAATCCTGCACACGGACAATCTGCAAACCTTGAAGTTCTTTAATGGTCTTTTCGATATTCTTCGGCAAGTTCAGCGCGTGTGGAAAGTGTTGAGGGCTGATGTCAGTATGGATTTGTATGTCTGAAATTATGAACAGTCGCTGCAGCAAGTGCACAGCTGCTGTTATCCCAGGGGGGGGAAACACATATCAGTCAGCCACCACCTGTGCTGCTTAGAGCCACACTTTGGCCCGATCCCTCCCTTTCCCGTCCTTTCTTCGTTCTGCATAGCATCGTGTGTTAAAACTGTTTATCCTTCTATATGCTTCATAGCTGATAATTAGCTGACACATAAACAAAGTAGGTGGGAAGTGCACGAACTTCCTTCTTTGTACTTTTAAAAATACTCTCAGAAATAAAGGCTGGAAGGTCCTGGATTCATTTAGGACGTGGGTGGGGGGCAAAAAAAGAAGGCAGGCTGCTGATCTTATGATTGAACAATAATTAATTGTAAAGTGTAAAAGATGGACAAAGCTACGATGTGATGAGTCAACAGACGTAGACCAAAAAAAGGATGTCTTGTTTTTTGTTTTTGTCAGTGATTTGTCAAAAAATAAATTCAGATTCTTTTTTCTCTAATGAGAAATATAACTGACAAGATGAACGTCACATTGTATCCAGAGAGATTTAAAACGATCACCTGAACGAATAAACTCATCAAGAAAGTGCTGCTGAGGTCAGCCAAAGTTTTCTTATAGAATTTAATTTGACTTGATTTCTTTTTCCAACCACAAGAGAAGAAACAGAATGTAGATTTATGGCACCTGGATGCCGGCTTTGCTTTTCAGACCTAGAAGTGATGTCCACACTAGACACAAAATAATCTCTAAGAGATACGAGTTAATAAAGTTTCCATTGGGAACTGCAGCGGCGTGTCAGCTGTGGTGATAAAGACAGAGCTCAGCATTAGAACATTTCAGTCCTCTGTTTTATATTTTACCTGCTTTTTCTCAGAGTTGATGGAAATGACTCATAAGAATGTAGGACAAGGGCACATGCTCACCTACCTCCAGGATCTATGATGTGGGCTTACAGCATTATTATTTTGAAGAGGATAACCTAAAGCATGGACAAGAGCTGCAGTCATGCACATGAACAAATGCAATTGATCAAATTCATACAAAACCAACCCAGAATCTCAAAGTGAATCCCCAAACACTGCTGTCTCAAGAGACACTTTAAGATGACTGTTAGACTCGGGGGTTTTTTGGGCTCCATAGTCCACAACAACAACTTCACTACTGCCCTAATTGGAAGCATTCGAACCTTCAATGCCCTAAAAACTAGATAAAAGATGAACGAGACTTCAGAGCTCTAAAGAAAAGCAACATAATAATAATAATTCTTCCTCCTCACACTGCTGTGGCACTCACAGTCACCAAACCACAACCCAAATGAGTACTTGTGAGAGATTTGAATGTTGCACCACTATAACTACCATTGTTCAGTCAAGGAAATAAACATCTTCTGGCTTAGTTCATAAAACTGTGTTCAGTTTTACATAATGTCACGATCAGCTGTGTGGCAGGACTCGAACACGAAAAGGTGAAGTCAAAGCGGCCGCTTTATTGGCTGGAAAACTAACATCAAATACAAAACTAAACTGGGAACAAGAAACTCTAGAAAACAAACCAGGAACTGAGAACTAGAAGTTGGAACACGGAGGGGAAACAGCATAGTGAGGGTGCGACGCGACAAAGGGCAGCGGAGAACACAGCGCTTAAATACACAAGAATGGGAAACACAGCTGTGACTGATCCAACATAATGAGATGAGAGGAAAGCAAAACACTGATCACAGGACGTGAGACTACCAAAGTAAAACAGGAAACACAAGTCAAGCACGGAGATGCAGACTTGACCAGGAGGCACGGCTGACAGGGAACCCACAGGAGAAGCACGAGCACAAAGGCTGTGTCCCAATTCAGGGTCTGCAGCCTCAACGGTCCTCAAGCGCCGCGTACTCAAAGACCGCTAAGGCCGGAAGTGCGAGGCTTGTGAAATGGGACGGTCTAGCCTCCGTCGCGCTGCCCAGGTTGCCTAGCAACCATGATACTAACAGCTGGAAACGTGTCATACAGCTTCGTTTGACAGAGATGAAGGAGAAAATCTTTTGTTCATGTGTTTGTTTCTACACGAGCTTTGATCATTCTCTGTAAGATTAAGCTCAGCTATTGGACGGCGTATATTTTAAAGTAAAGGCTTTAAAACCAAGTTAGTACAAACGTCACTAATGTCACATGACTTTGCTGACATGTGGCCAACAGGAATGTTTAATGTTCTTCGTTATTAAACATTTGCAAATAAATAAGTGACATCATATTCAGTACTTACTTAAAGTTTACTCTTCGGGCGCCCCTCACCCGCCGTTTTTTTTCTGCAAAATTATCCACACCCACCGCCGCGCTATGCATTCTGGGATATGTTGGGCCACGAAGTCTACACCGCCACGTCCTTAAAATTCAGGGAAATGAAGGACGCATTTGAGGGCCGCATTTCGAGCAGCCTTCGAATTGGGACAGCCTTCGTCGCGTCGCTGTGACGTAATCGGCCTTAAAATGCGGCCTTTAAGGCTGCAGACCCTGAGTTGGGACACAGCCAGAGAGTTTGAGACAAGAAAGGTGTAGCACAGGAGAGGCAAAGAAACTCAAACACAACCAGACACTAACAGAAACAAACAATATTAATAAGCAAAAACCAAACACTGAGTCACAGGACTCGTGACAGGTCATTTATTACCAGGAAGGTTTCCTGTAATTTTTCACCAATCTGAGTAGAGGGAGCAACAAGTCCTGCTGGGTCTGTACAGAGGAAGACCTCGAGGTGTTTACAGCCACCCGAATGTTCACATAGTCATTCATGTACAAATCAGAGTGTGACGAAACATATCGATCTGCGGGGGTTTGTGTGAAGAATGACCTCAGTATTTCTGACGTTTATTGCCTTATAACGTTATTTTGAGCACTGAGTTAAATGACAGATTTTCTAAGTAAACACAATTTGCCTGTTTTAGAGCTCTCAGCTCTGGCAGACAGGTGAAATGTGTTGGCATGCATATTGTGACACATTTCAGCATGAAGTGCACCAGTTTCAGTATGTTCTCGTGTCTCTGGAGAAATTTTAAAGTATGATGCAACAAAATGTAATGAATCTGATGCAACTTAAATGGTGGCAATTTCCATGGCTTCAGTTGTCAGGAATGCCTTTGCACCTGCTTACTTTGTGTTTGTTGCACACACACACGTTTAGTTGTGCTTTGCAAAGGAGCTCACTGTTTATGTAGAGAAGATGGACGTAACTTTGAACCCCGTCCAATTTTTTCTTTGTCTTCCGCAGCGACGCACTCACAAATCAGGCTTCTGCGCAGTCTGAAGAAAGACAACTACCAACTCCCGCTGCTCATCACGGACTCAGGGGTACCCCCTTTGTCCAATAATACAGAGGTCAAGGTTCAGGTTTGCATCTGTAATAAGAACCGGATGCACTGCAGCTCGGCCCACTCCCATCGTGCCAGCTTTCTTGTGCCGCTCGCAACACTCCTGCTCACCTTACTCTGTAAGTACATCGCAACCAACTCCCACAACAACAGAAAACTCTGGTTTTTTGTGTGTTTTTTATTTTCTCCTCAGTTCAAAAGTGAATTCCTGCCGATTCCAGTACAGACTCGGGTACAAAATCAATGCAGACAAACATGGAGCATCATTTTATTTAGGATCAAAGCAGTTTTTGCACTTATGTTCACGTGTAAAGAAAAAGGATTTGAATTCTTTGCCTGGGAAGAATACATCATTTAATTCAAGATGCACAAGTGTGTCTTGTACATTTTATGTTTCTATATTTCCTGCCTACAAGCCTAAGGCGCTCCCAAGGAAGTCAAACTTGAATTTACTCTAAATATCTCATTTAAGCCAAGTGATGGTATGAATAATTCAGCCTTCTCCATTTCCAGCACGTTTGTAATGGAGGACATCCAACAGCTAGTTTGGTGAGAAGAAAACTCATTTGCATCTTTAAGGCCCCAGATCCCGTTCTCGCTCTGTCTGGGCTTGTTCTCTGTAGTTTATAGGCGAGCTCGCTGTATGCCGGCGGCTGTCTACAGCAGGAGGGATGGTGACGGAGTAAAGCGAGAGAAGGAGATGATGAGGAATGAGAGGGTAAAAAAAAATAATGTGATGGATGGGAGGAACAGAGAAGGAATTTCATTTCAGCGCTGAAAGATGGGTAGCTGTAATTATTCCATCTTTGTTCTGCTAATTTGTGTTTGACTGTAAAATGTTTTACTTCTGATCGTGCGACAAATCACAGCCATCCTTCCCTTTGTCCTCCCAGCTCTCTTCCCTGTCTTCTTCTACTGATCTTAACATCTTTCCTCCCTTTTTCTCATCTCCTGTCAGTCCTGTCAAACTCTCTTCCTTCAGCCTCCTCTGCCACAGTTTTTTTGTACCACTTGTCTTGTGCTTCTCTGTTTAGCCGCATTTTCCCCATAATCCTTTGCTTTTGGGCAGCATCTCTGCTGTTCTTTTTCTAGCTTCTAGTATGACTCAGCGATCTTCCTATGGCTATAGATCAATCTGTCTATGGATGCATATCTTTTCTCTGAATACTCACTCCTAACAGATAACTGTTACGTGTTACAGAAAGCATTGTTTGAAGTGGCGCCTGCGCCCACTCTTCATCTTCTTCTGATTCAGCTACGTGCACTCAGTTACCTGCAACTTCTTCAACTCGTGATTCACAGGACACAAAGTATTAAATTAAAATGACGGCGTGTAGCAAGCAGCGGCATAAGCACACCGCACGACAGCGTTGATAGGCCATTAGTCGCGGTTTCGCTGCGACACACTAATCACAAGCTGATGCTGCATCAGCGTTCAAGGACAAACAGCCACCTCTCGGAAAGTTTTATGGCAGTGATCCTGAGACTATCCCAGCTGGAGCAGTCAGGTAGCTTTTCACAGACTCCTTTTCAGACGCAGCTTCCTATACGGGGTTTCCATGGTAGCGCAAACATGTGTCTGAACTCGAAAGCCTTCTAATTGGTTGACATGCCAAAGATGATGTTAAGAGAGTCTTTGCCACAGATGTCCTTTTTGCACTGAACGACAGTAGCCTTCATTACTCTACTGTAACTAGTGCAGTGATAGACAGTGGCATTCATTAACCAAATAGCTTCTCCAGAACACGGATTCTTGGATGCTTGTTCCGGAGGCTGTGCGCATCCGTTCGTTTGGCCCGGAGTACGTTTGTGTAGTCAGAACACACGTTGCAGACGGTGGAGTTACCCCGAAGCTGGAGGTTGAAGATTACAGACAGAGAGGAAACAAGAAAAGTGTGTGTGTGTGTGTGTGTGTCTGTATCTCTACTGGGAATCTGAGACAGTATTACAGCTCAGCAGCAGAGGTTCACCAATTCAGACACAGAACATCTCCACAGACACACACACACTGCGGGAGCTCAGAGAGATGACTTCTGCTCAAGCTCATCACACAGACCTGTGCTGGGGGACAGATAGAGGGGGCTGATCGCTGCAGTGTGTAGTCAGATAGTCTGACAGAGAGGCAGAGAGTATCCTGTTCCAATTCCCTTATCTCCAAACTGAACTCTGACCCCGAAAGAGAGAGATGAGGGGAAGAAAAATGAAAAGAGCCAGAGGGGGAAGGATGGGGAAAGGAGAAGAAAGCAGTGTGCAGATTAAACTCTTTGTTTTTTGCTCGCTGGGCTACAGCCATGCAGAATGCATGGCCAGCACAGCAGCTATCTTAATTCTTCTTTCCTTGTATCTGTAGCTCTCCTCACTCATCCTCCTTCTCTCTTAATCCCCAACCATGTCTACTAAATATTTAATCTTTAAAATAATTGGCATCCACAAATCATTTCTTCAGGTAAAGCACGTGCGGTTATGTCAGTGAACATAACAGGGAAGTGTCTATATTAAATATGTCTGCAGTCTGTTTACTGCCTGGAAAATGTTTATGCTGGGGGAATTGGCAGACATGTTTCTTTTTTTCCCCCCATTATCTACATTTGCGGACTTTATTTATGGCTATGTTTAGAAAGACGGAGGTCTTCGTTAAACATTGAAAAGGCAAGCCGAGGCAGGAGACACAGAATAATTAAAATGCTTCCCTTAACTGGGCATTCTTGATTTTCAAGCCAGTGTTTTCTGTAGAGCGGCCCAATCAGATGTCGCCATTATGTCAAAGCCTCTTGCACACACACAAGTTGTCCTTCAGCGCTACGATACACCATCTTCTACCTTTCCAGCCTCTTAATGTCTCTATAAAACAAGATTTTTGTCTTCCTGTTTCTGAGGCATAAAGCAGGACTGCTAAAGGACACCTTGTGCTCATCATCTATTTAATTTTTTAAGACTCTATATTTGTCAAAATAATAAATATGTGAGACCGTCTCCTCAGCATGTGTAGAGGAGACTATTATTAGACTTTTATTAAAGGCTTATAGTCGTGTTTTAAGGCTGAGTAACCTCTAACAGCCATGCCAACACAGAAAATGAACATTGGTGTCTCCACCTTTAGATGGAACTCATTAAATTTGTTAGGAAGCTTCTAGGAAATGCAGCTTCCTAACAAATGTTTAACTATGTAAACTATGATTAAGAGAAGTGTACCTGTGTGCTATCTTTACTGCATCCAATGGCAACACTACTGGACAGTTTCCCTAAAGAAATGCAATGCAAATAACTAGCAGGCAGCAGAAAACTTGTTTCATTCCTGTGATGAGGAGTCAACTTTCCATGTCACACTAATCAGGCTATTGCAAAAATATGCGCAGATGTCATTCTGCACAGTGAAGCTCAAATATAAGTGAAATTATGAAAATAAAAAATAAATGTATAAGACAAGTAACATTGAACGCAACTATATTCATCCATTAGCTCAGTCTTCTTATGACTTTTTTTACACTAAACATATACTAATAAATGTGTCAGAAGAAGCAGCAGAAGGAGAAAAAGAGAGAAGCAAGAAGTTGTGTTTGGACTGAGGGTAATTTATCAATCTGGTGTTTGAGTGGAGCTCAAGGAGAAAAAGGAGAAAATGACTGTGATCTTCACCAGTGCTTCAGTTCAGTTTTCTCTGTAAAACATTCAGTAGGTAGAAACAGTATCAATGGAGAAGACGGAGAAAAGAAAGCTGCATCATCTGACCGCCTCTATGGCAGATTTCCCTTTGTGCTTTACATTAACTGGACCAAAAGAGTTGTGAAGCATGTACTCAATATAGCAAAGAACTGGACTCCAGTCTCACCGTATCCCACCTGCATCCATCCATCCCCTCCACCATGTCCTAGCTTGCTTTCCGCGTCAGCTCTCAGCCAAATAATGCATCACTGGGCTTGGTTTTCACACCAATACATAATATATGTAACCCCGCCGGACGAATACAGAGTACAAGTGTGTGTCTGTATTTGCAGTGTGCCAACATATACTGTGTCTTCTAATGCTCAACAACCCTTTGTTTGCACTTGCAGGATTGGTAGATAAATCCCAGGGCTTTGCGGGGGCCTACTTCCACTCCCTCCCACTGTAAAGCTTTCTTTGTAGTTCCCTGTGCCACAGACTCGCACAAAAATCACTTCGTATACACAAATTCGCAAAGATTACCATGAAAGTAGGACACAATTACAGTATTATACTATAGTCCTGTAGGAGAGAATACATGCAGATATATTATGGCAAACGCACGTACAAATGCACGTTTAGATGGAGGGTGCTAAATCTCTATTCTTCACAAGACAGAGAATTTCCTAAACGGGCACACGAAGTGATGTCAGTCAGGTTTTGTCCCCACAGGCTACAGATGCACTCAAAAACTAAAGTGACTCATAAGCACGAGTCCTAATTTTAGAATTACAAGGAGTATTTCTTTGCTTAATACAACTCACAGGTGGAATACTGTTATAGATGACCACACTGCCCCCTATCAGTCTATATGTGAACTTGCGTGCCCTGCACAGAACATGCAGTATCTCCCTGCAGCAGCCTCACTGTTGCAAAAAAAAGTTCAAAGTTGATGATGTGAGGCTGGAAGCAGTAAGTTGGCCAATATGGACAGTGTATAAATCAAGTGTATTTTAGTGGTGGTAGTGTGGACTTTGCTGGATTTTGAAGATTGATATGTTGTGGCCCAGAGTGACTTACTTTGCTTATTTGGCTTATGTGAAATGATTTGATAAACTGAAAACTAGTGGAAGGAGCGCCAAAGTTCTTTTTTTGCTTTCTCAATCCCGCATTTCATCGTACCTGCTCTGAGTCAACCTAGGAAGGTCTTCCAGCTCAAACTGCATGCTAAACTCTTTTCCTCCCAGGATTACAAGCTTCAGCTGCATTAATGCACTGCAGAGAACTGCAGATTTTGTTTCTCTGTGTTTTCAGCAAGTGTAATGATGTAATTCCAAGGGTATAGGCGAGAGAGAGAGAGACAGTGAGAGGGTGGAGTAAAAACAAGGCATTTATCATTAAACACAACAAACAACTCCCAGCCCAGATGCCACTAATTTACCTCCATCCTTCTGGGGTTTTAGACCACACTATTCCTCCTTTCTGATCCCTCGCTTTGCTCTGACAGCCACTTTTCGTCTTCCTTCTCTAGCTCTGCACTAATCCCCTCCCAGCTACTGAGACAGGATGTTTAGGGGCTTATTTACTCTTGTATAAATATGACTTTTTCATAGCTTTCCTTAAAGAGGCCGCACACCAGAAAGATGCGTATGGCTGAAGGGTCGGGTCTTCCTTCACTGAATCACGCTGTGAAGATCTTTGAACCAAGATATGAAAAGATACATTAGTGCCATGTTTCTTAAGACAACAGGCTTGAACCACTTGAGCTCTGACTGTACTGTAATGAGTGCTCTGATACCATCAGAGTGTATTCATATATAATGACAAGTAACTTATACTACTAGAAAACACAGAGTAACATGGAAGCTGTACATGTTGACATTTTTGGGACACCAAAAACGTTGCTGTATTTGCTTTAAAGATGTTTGAATAATTTCTTGATCATTAGCAAGTCATGCTTAAAGGCTTCATTAATAGTTAATGATTATGAATTTGTTGCATCAGGCAGCCCTCATGTATTATGAATGATTTATTGCTACATTTGTACATCTGCTAAACGGCAGGGACACGTAGGAGCTTCTCAGTCCCCAAACTGGAAGCAAAAGTCAAGAAAAATGTATAACACAGACAAGGTAATGCAGATTTTAACACCAGCTGCTTGATTTCCACAGCCGGGCAAAGTTCTGTATTAATACCAGCCCCTGAAAAGAGTTCTTACAGCTTACTTTCATTACAGGTTAATAATAATTACGGTAGTGTCACATTTAGATTCCAGGACTTTAGTACTGTGCACAGTTTAATTCACACTTTACATAGAATCAAACTATTATTGCAAGCAGATACTGTTGAACTACTGAGTCTTGCCTACAGGCTTTAACATTTGGATAAATCGGTGCAAACGCTTAAAACAGAACTTTTAATCTGCTTAATCTTTTTCAACAACACGACCCAGCTGACTGTTATTAATTTTAGCAATAAGGAGGCAAAGAGACAGCTCCCTGTTTGCATCAGGGGAGCTGACATGGAGCAGGTGATGAGCGTTTTTCTTGGGAACCAATTTCACAAAATTCTCGTACTCGAGGCACATGTCCATCTTGGTAAATAAAACTCAGAAACAGCTCTATTGCTTATCTTTGATGTGTGCAGGGTTGCCTTCTGGTAGTACAGTCTCCTCAGTTCCCACTACGATATTCCGATGTTGCATTTGTAGATCCGTGTGGTATGGATCAGTCAATCACTGTGTCATTCACTCCTGGCATACAGCTTGATATCTTAGAGGAGATGCCTAATGGTTGCTCCGTTCCATAGTGGGTGTGTGTAGCTAGCCTTGTTAATGATCTGGCTGAGGGGGATCAGGCCTATGCAGTAACTTGACTTGTGCAATCAGCTTGAATCGGGCTTTTCCAGCCACATCCTGACGAAGACTTTTTTATGGTTCTGTTAATCTTTTATATTTTTAGGTTGCTCAGTCTGGTCTTCCAGTCTTTAGTTATTGCTCTACCAGGAGATGGTGTTTGTCTTGTACTCCTTTGTCTTGTTTGCTCGTGTATTGTTCGTCTTAGCCACTATGATGCCTGACAGGAGCTTCCATGTTGTATTGAGGCAGGTTGTTGGATCCTCGGGAATCAGGACACCAAGCATTGTTGTTATGTGAGCATTATTCTCTCATATGCTTTTCCACTATTGATGTGTCTTCAGCCTTGGTGGGGCAGTTCTAATAATGTTTTCCTTCCACTCCACCCAAGTAAACCTTGATGGTTGAGTGGAGAACATCTTTTTTATACTCCTGGCTCTTCAAGCAGCTGTACAAGGCTACCAGTCTTTGTTTTGCAGTTCCTAAGACCTCAGGTTTCGGCAGCTTGTTGTACTTTTTGGCATTCCTTTCTTTATCACTTCTTTCCACAGTTTTGATAGTTGGCAAACCTCCCTCTGTACTGCCTTGATCTTGACCTCTAGTCTTCTTCTCCATGGAGGGTTCTGCTCCTTTTAGCTGTTCATCTTTTAGCATCTGAAGGATCACTGCTACCATGGTGTAGATCGTCTGGTTAGTTTTAATGATGGTTGCAGTAGGCATTGTCCATAATGCTGCCCTCACATCTTCTAGTAGTCTTTCAGGCGAGTACTTCATAGTCATAGAGTGACCAGGTTTCCAGCTTATCCATGGTTTATAAATATTCCCCCCTCGCACTGGGGGCGCTTTTTATCCTTCAAGCTCGGGTCCTCTACCAGAGGCCTGGGAGGGTGAGGGTCCTGAGCAGTATCTTTGCTGTTCCCAGGACTGCGCTCTTCTGGACAGAGATCTCCGATGTTGTTCCCGGGATTTGCTGGAGCTTGGGTGTCACTGGATCGAATGCTCCGATTACCACTGGGACCACTGTTACCTTCACCCTCCACTTCTTCTCGAGTTCTTCTCTGAGTCTTTGGTATTTCTCAAGATTCTCATGTTCCTCCTCCCTGATGTTGCTGTCACTCTGTATAACATCTGTCATTATGACCACCTCCCTCTGCTTGTCCACCACTGCTATGTCTGGTTAGTTTGGCATCACCAGTTTGTCTGTCTGTATCTGGAACTCCGAAAGGATCTTGGCTCAGTCATTCTTGACCACCCTCGGGGGGGCATCCCATTTTGACCTCGAGACTTCCGATGTATCTACATACTATGCTAGCCTCGGTCATGGCGCTCCATGTATGCCTTGCCTGCTAGCATCTTGCACTCTGCTGTCTCAGTGCTGGATTGTCTCAGGGGCATCTTTACACAGCCTGCACCTGAGGTCTTGCCTTGTAGACCCCAGCATCTATGGATCGTGTACTTAGTTCCTGTGTTGCCAAGATTAGTGCCTCTGTGCTGTCTTTCAGTCCAGCTTTGTCCAGCCACTGGTAGGATTTCTGGATGTCAGCAACTTTTTCTATCCCTGGTCTCTGCATGCACGGTTTCCACCTTGAAGCTTGGAGGAGGAGGTGTGATGATGTGGGGGGGCTTTGCTGGTGACACTGTTGGGGATTTATTCAAAACTGAAGGCACGCTGAGCCAGCATGGCTACCACAGCATCCTGCAGCAACATGCCACCTCGTTATTTTTAACAGAGCAATGACCCCAAACACACCTCCAGGCTGTGTCTGGGCTATTTGACTAAGAAGGAGAGATGCAGTGATGTGTCAGATGGCCTGGCCTCCACAGTCACCTGAACCCAGTGGAGATGGTTTGGGATGAGATGGAGCGCAGAGTGAAGGCAAAGGGCCAACAAGTGCTCAGCATCTCTGTGAACTCCTTCAAGTCTGTTGGAAACCATTTCAGGTGACGACCTGATGAAGCTCACGGAGAGAAGGCCAAGAGTGAGCAAAGCAGGAATCAAAGCAAAGGGCTGTTAGGAAGGATCTGAAATATAAAACATGTTCTGAGTTAGTTCACACTTCTTTTCCTTTACTACATTAATTCCAGTGTGTTCATTCATAGTTTTGATGCCTTCAGTCAGAATCTATCAACATCGAAGGATAACAGCTACCTTCAGGTTTAAGGTGTGGTTGAGCCAAACCTTAAACCTCCTTCTAAATGAAAATAGAGAAAACCCATTAATGATAAGGTGTGTCCAAACGTCTGACTGATACACCCACACACACACCACACACACAACACACACAGCCAGTAGGCATTAACACACTACACACACACACACACACACACACACACACACACACACGGAGAGCGCAGTAAGGCTTATTAACACAGTTTCTTTATAATGCTTCTTACTCCTTGCTGCTGCAGTGCCTCTGTGTTCAGCTTGTAACCATGACACACCTGAGTTAATTTAGTGTCACCTTCGTCTCCTTTCAGCAATTAGACAGGCCTGGGAATCTGTTGCTGCTCCCTCCAGTGTCCTGATTGTTCCTCGCCTCCTGCAGCTTGTTAAATTTGTACTTTACACATTAAGCTCTTGCTTTTACCCACAGAGACTTACCATAAGTGAAAATGGCAACGTGAACATCTGTGATGTGCTGTGATATTTAAATAGATCATTCTTGGTAAAAGGTATTTCTTTTTTCTATTACTGTAAGGTGAAACCTGATTCACTTTATGGCAGCGGTTGGAGAAATGAAAGGGAAACTAAAGAATATGAATGTAAACATAAATAAATGGGGAAGTGAAAAGTACTGTTATATCACTTATACTCTTAACACTGTCTTCTATTTACAGCACATCTATATGTACATCCCTGTTTGACACTTGCAAACAATGTGAATAAAGAAATTTAATGTAACGTAAATATAACATATAACATAAAGAACTTGCTCATAGGGGGTCATGTGATCGTTGGGCCTTTCTCTGTTTTCTTTCTATTATTGTTTGGTCTTTACCTTACAATATAAAGCGCCTTGAGGCGACTGTTGTTGGGATTTGGTGCTGTATAAATAAAACTGAATTTAGTTGAATGTCACGGCTTGCATCTACTTGTCTTTGTTAGACAAAGAACAACGCTGTCAGACTCTCATTAGGCTTGCAAACCTAGCATTTGAGTTTCGAGTACCTTCAAGTACTAAATAAATAAATGCCTTTTATATTCAGCTAACTCAGAACTCCATCTTTTTCATTTTACAGTGTTAGGGACAATTATAGCTCACTTTCCTCAAGATAGCTTCATAATGTCACAAAGAGACAGAAAGAGAGGTAAAGATAAGGGAGTGCTTACACAGAGAAATGACTGAAAGGCATGCTGGCATGTCAAATGCATTGTTTTTTTTTGACTGATACTGACTGCCAACTTATTATACAAAGCACACAAGAGCTGTGACCGTAACTCATGCACCCACTCATGTGCTGACAATGGAAATCCATAAAGAATAATGCAACAGTAAACGCTTTAGAAAGAAAAACTAGCTATGACAAATTGCCACCTACAAATTTGTTGTTTTATACACATTTTGTTGCATGCATTTTGCTAGATTAGCAGTAAAATGCAAGGTTTACAGGTAAGCCTGTTAAGTAAGGAAAGTGCTGTATAATGAGCTGTTATTAAAAAACATAGCATAAGCTTCAAAAGGTAAGAGCACTACACGTGTTACGTTAAAGCTATTAAAATACAAAGTATCAGACAGAAAATATCAGACGGCTGTGTGTGCTGGAACCAGGTTCTCCTTCATTCTGCAGACTGCATTTTAAGGTTTTAGAAGATTTAACCGAACATGGGACAAGAAATGATACAATTTCTTATGATCCGATCAATTAAGTAATAAAAACAGTGAGAAAGTCTATTTTGAAGACCTACAGTAAGGTGCAGTGATGTGAGATTCCTCTGGTGGAAGGAGCTTAGGAAAGACAGGAGCGCTGTCGATGTTTTTGTTTCATTTGTATACAATATACAGTATCCGGTCGTTCAGTCTGACGTCACTAGCCGTGTCTGGGCCTAAACTCCGCTGCAGGTCCATATATCAAACGATCACTATGGCATTACTGAGAGTTGAAAAACTGTCTAAAGTCTTTCATCTTTAATAAAATGATCAGCGTTCTGCTCTACCAGGTGTAACAATTGAGTTTAACATCCAGGCATCCATGAAAACGGAATTTATGACATTTAACGGAGTTAGAAGTTAGCAGGAAGTTAGCTCGCTAGCTTCTATCTAAATACAATATAGCATGTCCTGACTGCGGGGTTTTGGAA
Organism: Haplochromis burtoni; assembly: GCF_018398535.1. Classification (NCBI taxonomy): domain Eukaryota; kingdom Metazoa; phylum Chordata; class Actinopteri; order Cichliformes; family Cichlidae; genus Haplochromis; species Haplochromis burtoni. The sequence goes on along the minus strand of NW_024582562.1, from coordinate 154,874 downwards.
ACAAATTAAAACGTACAGCTCTGTTATCACTTCCAGCATAAATGAAGACAGAAAACTAAACAGCAGTGACGTTTGTAGGGTTACTGAAGTTGTGGCTAGCTGGTATATAATGATGTGCTACGTGACCGCTAGCGACACAGCTATGTTAGCATAATATAAACAAGCTAACTTTTTTTCCACTCGATAAAAGTTAACGTGAGTGTTCTCGGTGGTCAGGAACAAATGTAATCGCATGGCAGGATGCTGTAAAAGGACCAAACTTCAGCCAGGAGAACAACTGAGATAATCCATCCACAATACGAGGTTAGTCATTCATATACTGCTGCATGGGCTGGGCTGTAGTTACATCCTAAGGTTTTAAAAACTGAGCTTAAATAAATGATTAGCGGTAATAAAAGCCGAGGGAGGTCAACAGGGATCACTGACTGTTTTAGGAGCTTTTTGAGATTAAATAGAAGAAAATACAAAACATTAAACATGTTAACAACACAAAAGCCATATTAAACGCAGACTACTTTAGACCCGGAAGTAGGATTCGTCACGTCATCACTTAACGACCGGATAGTGATTATGCTCTATTTTACTTCCTCGACTGTAAGGGGACCAATTAGCTGCTCATCTCTGTCGACAGTGCACATTCACATAAAGAGCCTGAGAATCCCCCTTCTTAGCGTGGATTCGTATGAATTAACACAAAATAATGTGGATTAGTGGAGCAGGTCTTAACAGTAAAAGTTATGTTTAGTATTATTAACTTGTAATTCCATTTAATTCAATAAAGTGCTGATGAATGGACTCAAAAAGCACGGGTGTGTAACTAAGACTGTCCAAAACGTGCCGTATCCAACATGTAATTACATCATATCAGAGAAGAGATAAAAATGGAGGTAATGGAAGAAAAAGAGGCGGCAGGATAATGAAAATGGCAAACAGGAGTAAGGGTTTCTGTCCAACCCTCAGCCGTCTCCAGACATATCAGAAATAGAAGGCAGACTATGCGGAGATGGCTGCCAGAGAGGCAATCAATAAACTTTCACATTTCATGCTGCAGTGTGCGTTTGTGTGCGTGCGTGTGCCAGCTGTGTGTATTTATGTGACTATATGCGTTGCTGTATCAAATTTGAAACTACCTCACTGAAAGCAGTTGTGCCAGACTGATGAGACAAGCTGTCACATTACTAGAAAATGTACCCGACTACACACCCCCCCTGCCCAAACCCAACATATGACCTTTGAGGTTCCCACCATGATGTTCGGGCTTGGCCGCGGTCGAACATCATATTTTTGGCCTCAGGGCAGTCCTCAGTACTCGATCTGAAGTAAACTTTTAAGTATTGTACAGATACACATCAGTGCCCAATTAATCTTAGCAGCAGCCGCTCTGGAAACTGCCTCTTAAAGGCAAATCAAAAGCTCGGTGTACTAGTCCGTGCTCTTACGTTAGGGAGAGCTGCTTGTATTGATCGACCTGTCCAGAATGCTAAAGAAGCTACACGCTGACACCGTTTTAGTGTGGACGTTCACATTAAAGACAATAACGTGGTTGATGGTGCCTAAAGGCGCCTAAGAGCGAACAGCTCGAACTTCTCTCTTCTTTTCTTATTGAATTTTTAATAATGCGATAGCATCATCTGTCCTGTGTAATTGATTGCAGCTGATCTGGTTCGGCGATGACCTTGACTTTTACCGTGTCTCCTCTCTTTTTCCCTTCCTCTCTCCCCTCTCTCTGCCTTATTTCCTCCTCTCGTTCATCCCTTCTCCCACCAGGCCTGTAGATCCTGCTGAAACCTCCTGTAGTCATTTTTTGCAACACCGAAAAGCAACGACTTATCTCCCCCACGCAACCCGGGCTTAGGAGAGAAGAAAAAGAAGACAAATAAGAGGAAGAAGAAGGAACGAGAAGAGGTCTTATAAACCACGACAAATCAAACAAGAAAATACTGGAAATCCCCATCGGCCCAGCGCTGTACAACACCACTGTGGTTTTTTTGGTTTGCTGGCTTTTTTAACTCACTTCTCCTTCTCCTTCTCCTCATATGTGCTTTTCTCGTTGCATCTGTCCTTTCCTGTATCAGTCTTCTCTCTTCTCCTCGATCATCTCCCTCCTGTACTTCATCCACTATTGATTATTCCATTTCTTTCTACAGTTTCCATTGTATTCCATTTTGGCACCTCTCTCCCGCTCTGGCAGCCAAACACTGCGTGTTGGGAGCATTTGTGGCAACATGCCACATCCGTAGGAGATACTTGAAACAACATGTATATTGATATGGTAACAAAAACAAAAGATAAACAAATCCAATTCATGTTGAACCACACCTTAAACCTCTGCTCATTTGAAATCTGGTAAGCTTTTGTTTTCACCCCGATCATTGCTCTCTCTGTTTTCTTTTCCCTTGTTTTTCCTCACCCACCCACGAATAGAAAAATCGCTCCGATATCTATCAGCGACTCCTCTCCTGCCTCCTCGTCTATCTATTGACCTCTCTCTGTCTCTCACTGGACCAGGAGACATTGCAAAAGCTGAGCTACTGTCCTGGTCGGGGAAGAGCATTGACTTTTTGATGTGTTTCTTTCTTTTCTGGTCACAGACTGTGTTTGATCTTGTTTCACTCTTTAAGCAGACAGAACAAAGCCTGTTTCCTTTGTCTGCAGTGGTTGTTGTCTTTTAGGACGAGGTGGTAGCCATAAGCCTTCAAAGTCAGAAACTCTCTGGAGTCGTTTCTTCGATTTGCTTCTGTTTTTATTGCATTAGTTGTCATGGAGTGGAAAACAGTCTATCTTTATAGTAACGGTGTAAACCTTAAAAACAAAAAAGTACTATTATAAATATTTTATTTTTTACCATTGTATAAATATATACTATTGATTAACTTATGTACTTTGATTGCAAGTTCTTTGGTCGCCCACACGGTGGTTAAATAAAAAAAAGAGGAAACATTTTCTGTGATTTTAGGCACTATTTCTAATGCTATGGATGTGTTGACTATTTTATTGTAACATCTTTTTTTCATTTCTTTCCTTTTTTTGTTCCTTATTTTAAAATCTGTGATTAATTGCAGAATCAGGAGTCGTGTTTATAAGACTGCATTTGTGTTTAGGTTCGATTCTGTCTCCAGTCAGTTCTGTCCTCTGCTGTTCGCCCTCTGTCTCTCATTACAAGACACAAGAAGACGTGTACGAAAACAAAGGCTGTGGTTTCGCTGGATAGTTCTGCTTTTTTCTCTTGCGCTCATCTAAAGAACTTAGCGTGTGTGGGTCCGTTTGGAAGACCACCGTAAAGAAAAAGATGACATTTTGAATGAGTTATGTCTGTCTTTTGCACTAATTTAATAAAGCCGTTACTGAAATTCCCACAATGTTATTTTCGAAATTGTGTTTTTCCTGAAAATCTTTTTTTACTCCTTTGGAGAACACGCTGTTAGCTCGTTCAACAAAAAATGAAAGTTAGCCTGTTTTTATTTTAGGGTCAGAATTACTAATTAGGGCAAATTAACTTAGTGTGTGCTCATTTATGAACCTGGATGGACACCACTTCATCTTAAAAATAACTAATTTTAAAAAGACCTGATAATCTTCTTGCAAAAGCAAAAGAGTGTAAGTGCAGATTTATACAGAGAAGATCTTCATTATTAAAAAATAAGTCCATCGTATGAAATCTGTGTACTATGGTTGACCTGTAGGATATGTGGAAGAGCTCATTTACTTTTCCAGTCTTAGTGAAATTCCTGGTAATGTGCTGCGTGTACCGCTCTCATTTTCCTTTGCTTTTTGGGGGGTTTTGGGGTCAAAGGAAAGAATCAGGGCAACAACTCAACAGATTTTTCTAAATAAAAATTAAATAGTGACACCTGAATTGGATATTCTAAGATCGGGCATTAATTTATGCTTCAAATGTACTGGCGTTTGATGCCACAGAGAAGTAATACAGTGCAAACAGCTTAGTCACTGCAAAAAGTGATTTTGCTGCCTGTAGTGTCAGCTGTGTATTAAACTACTGTTCTCTCCATTCCACCTATGATCCCTGTTACATTCTGCACTCTTACAGTAAAATAGCAAATGGGCAGTGAATACCTGTGACTGTAAATGGGAAGATTGCAGGCTCAACTTGTGGTTGGCTTGGGAACATAATGCAGCGAGCAGCAGTATGGCTCAATGCCAAGAAAGAGCACCTCAGATTGAATGTTGAAAGTGTTGATGGAAAAGTATAGACAAGCTCATATGGTAGCAGTAGTCAGGAGTAGTATAGCAGTATGTGAGGGTGGTGCAGGACATGTATGAGGACAGCCGGGCAGTGGTGAGGCGTGCAGGACGAGTGACAGAATGGTTCAAGGTGGAGATTATCAGGAATCAGTTCTGTTTGCAGAACTTTTGTTTGCGCTCGTGATGGATAGGTTGGCAGATGAGGTCAGGCAGGAGTCTCTGTGGACGAGCACATTTGCTGACGACATTTTCATTTGTAGTGGGAGTAGGGAAGTGGTGCAGAGGTGGAGGTATGCTCTGGAGAAAAGAGGATTGAAGGTAGAGGCAAGAAGGAGATGGGTGTGGTGAAGGTGGATGAGCTGAAATTCCTGGGGTCAACCATCCCAAGCAACGGACAATGCACAGGAGAAGAAGAGCGTGTAGGCAGGGGTGGAACAGGTGGAGGTGAGCCGGGTGATTTGTGACTGGAAGACAGGAGCAAGAGTGGAAGGGAAGCTTTATAAGACTAGTGAGACCTCCTATCATGTGTGGTTCAGAGACAGCAGCAAAAAGACAGGAGGCAGTGCTAAAGGTGGTAAAGCTGAAGATGAGTTTTAATGGGAGCGACTAGGATGAACAGGATTAGGAAATGATTAATTCTGAGAGACAGCTCAGGTTGTGCGGTTTGGAGATAAAGCTGGAGAGGCAAGGAGGTTGAGATGGTTTGATGGAGCTGGCAGGCAAAAGGAAAAGAGGAAGACCAGAGAGAAGGTTTACAGAGTGACAGAAGAGGATGCTACGGGTAGGGTGAGATGGAGGCAGATGATCCATAGTGGCAACACTCAAAAGGACTCAGTGCAGAGGAAAGAACCAAAGCTTTGGTAGGAACCCTTAATGTCACTGTCAGACAGTTTGGAACGTACGTATGTTTTTGCTTCTGTTTCATAAGCTGAACAACAAAGAAAAATGGTTAGAATGTGTCTAATTGAGCGTTTGTAACTGTGACGACTAACATCGGTGCTTCATACAGACAACAGTGGTTGATAAATAAACTGTTATTAAAAGTCATCACCAGTTTACAGCATGCTGAATATTGGCTATGAAACACTGTATATGATATAGGACAGTTTAGCATCTGAAGCCTGTAAATCTCTATCTTGAAGACTCTTACCCTATACATATATAAAATATGTATAGGGTAAGAGAATAAGCAAATAGAGGGACTCACAGAAGCAGACACAGCAAGAAAGTCTATGCTCCTCCTCTATTGCTCTTTATCCATTTTTTGACAGGTTGTGAACACTAAGCCAACAAAGTGACTTTTATCCAGAGAGGTTAAAAGGGTACGTTTCCTCTGATGTATGCTGACACCAGCTGGAGCGATGGTGAGGAGATAACGATGGCCATTTTATCTCTTTATCGTCACTTGGATGTTAAATCCTTAAATCAAAACACAAAGTTTTATTCATTCGCACTTGTAGATTTTTACACTCTTTGAGTTTTCAGCGACAAAGAGACACGACACAGTGTGTAATGTCTTCACTGATGTATGCGTCCTAAACGCGTAGCTGTCAGCTCTCCTTATTTTAACAAACGGTGAGGCCTAACAACCCTGACGTCTCGCTTTATTAGTCACGAGTCACTTTGTCACTCTGATTATTTTATATATTTTTAGAAAATCTGCTTTTACAATGAAATCTCTGATCCCTCACTGTGACATATACATGTGAACATTTCGCAGGCAACCTGTCTGTGTTGATCAGCGATTATTCTTATAAAGAGAAACTATTATTTGAGCTAAACTGCCTTCTATTGAGCCTTTTCAGACTCAAAGACTTGACTTTAGGAAGAGATGGGAACTTGCAAAAGCATCGACTTAGCCAGCATGCTTTTAAAATGTACGTTCACGTATAGTTTAATGTTGTAAATTACAGGTTAAGTCTTGCACATACAGAGACTGTAATAGTTTCCATTCTGGCAAAATTGAACCATTAGAAGTAATTACTGGATGACTTTACTGTAGAAAAAATCTTAATGTGTTGTTCATGTGTTATATAAATTTTTTTCAGGTTTTTTGCGTTGGATATACTCTTAATGATATCTAAGCAAAATGGTTCAGGTGGTAAAGAAAATGTAACTTACATATGTTTCACTGTCTGTGCTCTAAACTGACAGGACTCGGAGCAGCTGTGTGCAGCTGTCACTGCAGCTCTACTTTACTGCTAAGCAAGTCAAAATAACAGACCACACTACAAAAACTCATTTCCTGTTGTTATCTTGTCCTAACACTTTATAGCAAACAGCCTACTCACAACTTTACTGTCACACATTTTAATAACAGTCTTGAAGCTGCGCATACGCCGGTGCGTATCTGCACATTATCACAAAATGCTGCTTGTGTTGAGAAGTTGAGAAAATGATGGGCGAGGCGTTCATTTAACAAAACAAAACATTGCAGCTACTTACTTATAGCCTTAATTTACAGCCATATGCAGAATACTGCGTGTGATGCATTGGCACATATGCTCCATATGCTCATTAGCTGGAGGTTGACGGATTCGTGTGCCATGTTTTATTTTTGTGTTTCATGTCGCACACTCGTGCGGTGAAAAGCAGGTGTTTTTTCTGAGACACGTGATTTGACAATGAGGGACGAGGTGAAGGACAAACAGGAAGTTGAATATTTGAAAAACAAACTATGGCTGTATCCCAACTCAGGGTCTGCAGCCTTAAAGGCCGCATTTTAAGGCCGATTACGTCACAGCGACGCGACGAAGGCTGTCCCAATTCGAAGGCTGCTCGAAATGCGGCCCTCAGATACGTCCTTCATTTCCCTGAATTTTAAGGACGTGGCGGTGTAGACTTCGTGGCCCAACATATCCCAGAATGCATAGCGCGGCGGTGGGTGTGGATAATTTTGCAGAAAAAAAACGGCGGATGAGGGGCGCCCGAAGAGTAAACTCTAAGTAAGTACTGAATATTATGTCACTTATTTATGTGCGAATGTTTAATAACGAAGAACATTAAAACATTCCTGTTGGCCGCATGTCGGCAAAGTCATGTGACATTAGTGACGTTTGTACTAACTTGGTTTTAAAGCCTTTACTTTAAAATATACGCCGTTCAATAGCTGAGCTTAATCTTACAGAGAATGATCAAAGCTCGTGTAGAAACAAACAAACAGATGAACAAAAGATTTTCTCCTTCATTTCTGTCAAACGAAGCTGTATGACACGTTTCCAGCTGTTAGTATCATGGTTGCTAGGCAACCTGGGCAGCGCGATGGAGGCTAGACCGTCTCATTTCACAAGCCTCGCACTTCCGGCCTTAGTGGTCTTTGAGTACGCGGCGCTTGAGGATCGTTGAGGCTGCGTCCTTTAAGGCTGCAGACCCTGAATTGGGATACAGCCGATGAGATTCATATGGAGTGAAGTCAAAGTGACTTTTCCTCTGCCTCCTCATTTTAAAAACAAAACCATCCATTGGTTGTTTTCATTTTGCGTCCAAATTCCAAGGTTGCTGCTTAATAGCGTTGCAGGTGTGTAGGATCTATACGTTTCATTCTAGAAATGCCAATAGCAGCCATACTATCCCGTAATAATGGCACTAATATCCTTCATCCGCCATCTCCCACTCAGCAATTCAGACTCATTTATTCCCTCCTAGATGATCATTTAGCACCTATTAACACAAGATCCTCATCTGTAATGACTGCTTGATTATCATTTCACTCTCATTCTACTTTGGCTTAGCAAGGTTAAGTAACGCCCTGAACCTGTGACAAATGCTGAATGGGCCATTGACAGATATTGGTGGTAATTACAGTACCGATATATTCGAGCCGGCCCACAGGGTCACTTTATTATTTGCCCCATCCATCAGCTGGTATTTTCCTTCGCTCCTCGCTCTGATAATGTAGCGTACCCACTTTAATCTGATGACCATGTCACCCCGAACCTTAACAGCGGTGACACATATACCCACAGTCAAGTTCAAAACGTGGCACTCAAATCATTATCCTGGTCCCACCACATCTTGCATATGCATTCAAACAGATTAAAACATTTATGCCCTCTCATGGTTTCCTGACAGTAGCACTCAGTGACTCTTAAAACTCTGACATTGCCCTTCGCCTCAGCTTTTGTGTTATTGGTCATTCACAAGCGCCAGCATGATGACAAAGTAAACTAAATGGTTATTTAGGGTTTTTTTTTGCTAATTTTTAAAATCTGAACGTGAAACAAAATAATAGCAATGATATTAATACAAAGAATAATAACAGCTTTCTATTATCTCCCTGTAAATGTGCACCAAACATGTTCTTTAAATATAATCACTGCTGTGTTATCAGCCTTGACACAGAAGGATGCCACTATCAAGGGCATGGATATACGAGTCAAACTGTACTACACCCTCCAGATAAAGGAGGCACATAGAGAACAAGACTACACTGACCTTGATCTGCACTGAGATGAGGGTACTTCCCTACAGCTTTTATCTGTAACGTTTTTGATCACAGGTCTGCAATAAGAAGCTCGTTTTGCTTTTGTTTTGTTTTCCGTTTTCTTATTCTTTTGCAATCCAGGCTTTTCTTTCTATGTGGATACATGATCAGGCACCCCCTGGGTTATTCATCAACAAACTACATTTTTCTTAGTAAATGGTCAACAATCACTAGCCATGCATCCCATTTGGGAATACTTGATGAAAAAGCTGTTTCTTATTCTTAACCCAATGAAACGTATTACCACAGGATCTTTTGTGAAGTGACGTAGGACATTTAACTATTTAAAATAAAAATCCTGTCCGTTTGGAATCAGAATTGTGATCTAAATGCAGTGTGGTACAAAACCCATTCTGCTTTTCCAAACGAGGGAGGGAAGCCAAAATAATGCCCCCCAGGAGCCAGAGGCAGACAGAGATGGAACCAGGACAATCATGCCATCTGCAGCCTCTCAGACTACCAAAGACCTGAGGCCACACGTTTCAGCAACAACTGCACGCCACTCCTAGCAGGAGCAGAAGAGAGGCCCTACATGATGTGCCCACGGCCAAAGGGTGAGAGTCCCAGAGGATCAGAGGCAGTAGGCAGTCGACACCGCTAGAGGCCGGCCACCGTGGTACCAGTCGAGAACGGGGTCCCAGGTGCTCAACAATCAACCGGCACCCAGAGAATCAGACATCCTAACCTGGGTCAACCAGTGCTCTTAATTTAATTCAGTTCAATTTCAATTTATACAGCGCCAAATCACAACAGCACTTTGGTGACAGTGGGAAGGAAAAACTCCCTTTTAACAGGAAGAAACCTCCAGCAGAACCAAGGTCAGGGAGGGGCGGGGCCATCTGCTGCGACCGGTTGGGGTGAGTTTGACATTTAACGTTCCAAACGTAAGTGTAACTGTAAATATGAACTAAAGACTGCAGTGGCACAACTAGCATAATGGATGCAAGGTTGATTGTTCCAGAAGGGCCATCTAACAGTGCACAAGGTGTTATTGTGCTGCTGTGACGCTGCTGGAGCAGCTGCACAGGCTCTAGCTCAGCTTTCTGGAACTTGTATTGTAAGTGTTCAGATGCAAACGCTAGTACGTGTGTAATAGCTTTTTCTATATCATTTAAGGAGCATTTTGTTCCAGCTGCAGAGATGGTGTGCACTCTCAATATAGGTACAGGGAATTGCACTAGTTCCTCATGAAGGAGACAGATGTAGGAATACAGATGCTGTTTTTATTGCAGAACTTGTATTTATATGTACTGCTACACAGCAGGGCCAAGGCCACTAAGACAGAACAACTGTTTGAAGACTGTTTGCTGTAGCGAACAGTAATCAGTCCCTAAGAAGCCCAGAGCTTTATCGTGGGATCTGTAGATAACTTGTACTTTTTATTTCAAAGTGTATGTCTCTCTTCTGAGATAGCACAAATTTAATCTGCAGCAGTAAGTGTAAGTGTTTGATACAGACCAAAATAATCTTTTGAGAATTAGAAGATCATTCCCTACTTTGCAGCATTATTCTAGAAATGTTATGGTTTGCGTTTGCTCCACTTTCTCTGCGGCCATGCAGCTTGCAATCCACAATTCAACTGCTTGAAAATAATGTGAGACAATCTGTGCAAAAGCTGAAGTTACGCAACAAGCTACGTAACTTTTGAGTAGGATCCCAACTACACCAGCAAATACCCAAAGGAATGGCTGAGAAAGAAGAAGTTGGCTGAGAGGCTCTTTGAAAAGCACAAATTAAATCCCACTGAAACCCTGTGGAGAAATGTAAAGGGACAGCAAACACCGAAGAACAATGAAGAAATGGCAAAATCGCAGCAAGCTGGTGTAACAGACTGAAGGATAATTATCCAGAAAGTCTTTTTGCTCACAGGAGCAGTAATAACTTTGAATGATAACGATGTATTTACCTCTTCTACAGATTAATATCACATCTATTACAGCTGAATGTGCCTTAATTTTCCTCGTATTTGAGGTCAAGTATCTCATCTTTGTCAGTGACTGAACAGGATCAAGGTTTGCTTATGCAAATGTCTTTGAATGTGTGTTTAACTGTAAATAAGTCTCTTAATAACCTCTCTAATTTAAATATCCATTTTATAAAGTCCACATAAATACAAAAGCTCTTCTTTATCGTTCTTTTAGTTTGTCTTTGTAATATTTCAAGGTTTCTAATGTAACTTTCTCTCCTTTTCTGTGTTGTATTGCAGTATTGAAAGGTTTTGATAATAAGGCGACAACATAAAGTTCGAGGTTGTAGAAGTCGGTGTACAATGCCAACAGACATTGCCTATTTATGGTTAAGAATATAATAATAATAATAGTATATTGTTCAACTCATTACCAGTGCGGTGTAATAAAAAATAGACAGTTTATATTCATCTCAGGTGCAGGAGCTAAAGTTGTTTTTGTTTTCATGGCTTTGGGGCCAATAATTGCATTAAATCTAATATCGTGTTGCCTCAGAGGATTTATCTTTAAGCTGTTTTACATTCTTTAGAGGTTTTAGCAACCAAGGAGTGGTGTCAACTTTGAATGTACAAAAGTGAACACAGCACCTCTGCTAGTGTATTTTATCACACCATAGCTGCGTCCCAATTCATAGGTCGCATCCTTCGGAGGCCACATTTGAAGGCCAATTATGTCACAACCAGGCGATGAACGCTGTCCCAATTCGAAGGCTGCTCCAAATGTGTCCTCCTTTCCCTGGATTTGAAGGATGGGTCGAGTGTATCCTTCGTGTCCCAACCTATCCCAGGACTCATAGCGCCGCCCAGCCAATTCCAAGGTAAAATAATGGAGGCTCTACCTGTTAAGCTGGGCTCACACTGTGTGATTTTTGGCCCATTTTGAGCCAATTTTTGAGTTGTGCGACCGTTTTGGTGATCGGCCCGATTTTGGCCTTCATCGTGTGTCGTGCATCGTTTAGTATACGTGGGAAGCGATTAACACCTCACGACCAGCTCCCGATCATCAATCGCTTGGTCGTCGTGAGGGCGTCACCGCAGCTTCTCACACTGCGCACGCGCGAACACATAAATGTCGGCAGTGCAGCGTGTGATCTGGACACAAGCGATGGAGGCACAACTTGTAGAACTTTGGAAAGCTCATCTGAGCGTTCTGGTTAGCCTTGTTAGCCTGTTTATTGATGTGGTAAATAAATAGTTTATGAAAATATCACTAAATCTGTCATTTATCAATGTTAATATTCAGTAATGATCATGTCTCACTTCTAGTCTTCCCTGTCTTAATTTCAGGTTTCCACCATGTGTTGGTCTTTGTGTTTCGGCTAAGTACTGTTTAGAATACCAGAATAGGGAGGATGGTGGAGGTTTAAGTTTATTAGATTGATGCATATACCAGCAAGACAGTGTACATCACTGTGACAACAGCGCTTGTTTTCATTCAAAGGCTTTATGATTTTTCCTTCCATGTCTCATGTTAATGTATCTGATTTTGCTTCCCTTGTCTCGTTGATTTGTCCCAGCTGCGTCTCCCATTTCCTGATTGCTCCGTCTGTTTTTTCCTTTGTCTGCGTCGCGATCTACCCTCATGTTTGTCCTCTACTGTGTGCCAGCCTGGGTCTCAGCAATGCCCGTCAGCAATTTTGGAGTACACTTTTCGCCTCCTGGAGTCTGCATACTGGCCCCTCCTCTCCTTCTCCACACTTCTCGTGACCGAGCCAGTGTTGTTAGCGTTGTCAGCATGAAGAACTCCAATGTTGCTTTGCAGTCTTGAAGGCTGTGATTTTTCTACTGTTGACTATAAAATTCAGCAGATGGATTCTACACGTTCACTCCCTGGAAAAACTTACACTAAGGCAGCTTTACATACATTTCAGTGATTACTGTAACACTTCAGAGCACTACATCACTCCTGATGAAGTGAGAATCATTTAACAAAAACAAGGTTGGTAGATTTCAACACCACATCCATGAAAAGATCTAACCACCTCCTGTCTGTGAGTGCGAGGCATCTAGCTCTACCTCTGCAGGCGCCTGTCCCTCCCTCTGCTTTTAAATTGCATAATATATGAATCTGAGTCACTTCTTTAGGAAAAATGAGGAACAGAAACATTTTGAAAACATGACAGAAGAGAGTTTCTGACAGGTATAAGTTTTGTGATTTGTCTATGTAACTGTTCACTGCTGAAAACTGTATTTGTACATGTAGCTCATCAAACTCAATTAGCCCCATTTACAAAGGCTTTGTAGTTAAGTTGTTCGAGTAAAGTCAATTTGAATTAGAGATAAAAAAAAATATTTGGATTAACAAAAGAGAGGGATGAATATTCTATCCTCATACGGGCAATAAAATCCCTGTAGGTGAATATTAAAACAGAAAGCCTGTACATTTGCTCTCATGCACCCATGTTCAGCTGCAATAAAACACAAACTGTATTTAAAACTCTGCTACACTTCCAACATCAGTAGTAGTAACTGTGTCATGTGATGTTACATGCAGACAAGTTGTAACAAATTCCTCAAAATATAATTATGTAACTTTTGTGATACAATGTATCCACTCGTCCCAACTCAGGGTCACCGGGGCGCTGTAGCCTATCCTCATAGGGGCAGGCTTATAGGGTAAAAAGCATGGTAGTGCATGTGTCACCGGTCTATCACTGGGCATTCACACTCACATTCACAGATATAACCAATTTAGAATTGCCAGTTAACCTAACCAAGTCTTTGGACTGTGAGAGGAAGCCAGAGTACCTGCAAGCTGTGCCTTTTCTCCTCTGTTCTCTGTTCTGAGAAGGTGCAAACCTCACACAGAAAGGTCCCAGCAGGATGCTGGATTCAGACTCAGACTCTTCTTGCTGTAAGCTAACATCCCTAACCACTGAAACACTGTACTGCCCTCTTCAAGAAATACCTTATAAATACCAAAACTGGTGGTTTGCTTTCGGCCGGGGCTCATGTGTTGGGAGTTCGCCTTGTAATCGGAAGGTTGCCGGTTCGAGCCCCGGCTTGGACAGTCTCGGTCGTTGTGTCCTTGGGCAAGACACTTCACCCGTTGCCTACTGGTGGTGGTCAGAGGGCCCGGTGGCGCCCGTGTCCGGCAGCCTCGCCTCTGTCAGTGCGCCCCAGGGTGGCTGTGGCTACGATGTAGCTGCCATCACCAGTGCGTGAATGGGTGGATGACTGGATGGCAGCAGACCCCCAGTGTCCATAAATTCCTTTCCCTCTAAACAATTACACACACTCTCAGGCTACAGCTAAGCCAAACTAAAACACAGATAAATCCTTCCTTATCCCTCTGATCTAAACAAATTTAACACATCATATTATAATAATTATTTTCTTGTACTCACACCCCCGAGTATAAACGCCTTCAGTTACCCCTCTGAACCAAGAGTAACAAGCCTGTATACAAAATGTAAGAAGTAGAAAGTACAGAAATATGTGTAAAAATAGAGGGAGTAGAAGTAAAATGTTGTCAGGAAAATAAATACTGTAGCCAACATAATTTAAAAGGTGCAATTTTGAAGGTCAACAGTCCGTCTTTGGAGTTTAAGTTTGACCACCTTGCGAAATGTATGCGAGCAACCATTGCAATCTGTTAGCTAACAAACAGGCTTAGACACGGAGGTGAACTGGGAGCCAATGGAGCTGTTTAACTCATTCACTGCCATTGACGTCTATAGACGTCAATGGCAGTGAATGAGCAGTGGGGATTTGAAAATGGCTGGCAGTGAATGAGTTAAGAACAGGTGTTATATGTTCAGTGGATCTAGTTCTGGAAATAATACGAGCAGCTGTATTTTGAACCAACTGCAGTTTATGGAGGGATTCATGAGGTAGACCATAGAGAAGATAATTACAGTAATCCAGACGAGATGTGACAAGAGCATTGACAAGTATGGCGGTACTGTGTGGTGTGAGTGAGGGACGAAGACGGTTAATATTACGGAGATGAAAGTAGGAAGTGTCAGGAGCCAGTATATAACTTTCTTGAAACAAGAGACATAACCTTAAAGTGGAAATCTTCTGAATGTAAAGCAAGTAGGGGTGTGGCTGTTGATGTTTATGGGCAGTGTTGTGGAACTAGATTACAATCATGCATTATTATATAATGTTGTAGCCCAAACAATGGTCATACTTAAATACACCCTAAAGCATGCCGCGGCATTTTACGGCCCACCGAAACCACCCAACAGTCCCTGACAGACCCACGTGAGGTCAAAGGAAAATGCAGATTCCCTCCCAAATGCACGGGAAGCGACGTTTATGAGATCTGGTAGCTTGTAAGCTAACATTAATAAGAAGATTGCAGCAGGAAATGGTGCTTAGTTTGTGTAAGAACTAACGTTTGAATCGCTGTTACAAGATTAAACATAAAGAGAAAACACAGTCAGTTGTTTTCTGATTATCCACGTGTTTGGTCCACTCTGCTGTGCCAACATGCCCCGAGGAAAAAAGAAGCATCTGATGCACTGTGCAAACCACTACAAGATGGATCAAGGACATTGCAGGAAACTTTTTCTCTGGGCGAGAGTTGTGATGTGCGTGACGCGGCTCAGTTACTCCTCTTTTACGTGGGATAATGAAAGTGTTTGAAATGACAGAGGAGCCGGCAGCAATGAATTATAGGGACTACAGCAGTGAGTGATTTGTTCATGCAGGTAAGTACATGCTTGGAAAGGCTTGGGATGAAATGGGACAAATTGGCAGATGTTGCAACCAATGGCTGTCCAAAGGGAAAAATGTTGGATTTTGGAAGCGGATGCAAGATAAAGTTTGTGAAATTATTAAATGGTAATTTCCCATCGCATTATGAGTGCTAAAAATGACCATGTTGTTGATCTTGTAACTTGTTAAAAGAGCAATAAATTGAGTTTTGATCCACTGATGGCTGTAGTCTGTTGGATTTCTATTCTTCTGTGGAAGAGGAGCATTTTCAACACATAAGGAGAAGACGTTGGTTCTCGTAGGCTCTCCCTTTATGTGTGAACAAACTCTCTCAGTCGTGAAGTTTATCACATCACACACTGATGTTCTTACAGTGACGAGCATCTGTCCACTGTCACCCCAGAGACTGAATTGGACTTTAATGCATCATATTAATACATTTCTCTCACTGAACAGGAAAATAGAAGTAAAAGCAGTTTATAAATAAATAAAATTAAGTAGAACTGAGTTCAGCGTGTTGGTTCAGATCTCCACAACAGTTCCAGTTCTCATGTAGTCTGCTCTGAGCTCTCTCCATTATCATTGTTCAGTTTGAAACTAAAGGACATGACGGTAGCACTGCTCACTCTGAATGCTGGAGAGAGTAAACTGTAATGCTGTAAACTGCATGCCCTGCACTCACTAACCTGTAAACAATGATACAACTTATTAGCATTGCTAATTCAGATCACATGGTTGCAACTAGTACTACTTAAATCAGGACTGAAGAAGGAAAACATCTCTCGTTTTAAGGGAATTTGTCTCTGCTGGATGTGGAAAAATATGAGTGTGGGCATCAGCAATATCCACAGATTGCACTGAGATGAAAGCGTCCAGCATCTGGGAAACATCAACAAATGATTGATAATACCAAGAAATAATAACAAAAGGGTAAGACCAGGAGCCAGTAGACCAAAGAGTTCATTTATTTTACATTTGTACGTAGATGCATCTGTTTTGACTTGTTCTCTTGTCAGTGCTTAAATAAAAGCTACCTCTGCATGCTTGGTTTTACACAGCATGTCCTTCCTGACACGCCCACAAAGGGGATTTGTGTCTCTGGCTGGAACCGAAGCAGCAGCCACTAACCCGTTGTTGCCTCTGCCGAGGAGTATCAGGTCGGGCCGAAGCAGCGGATTCACCGACGCGGGAGTGAAGTGAATGCAAAATGTATTACTGAGGATGTTAACAGGGTTTCTCTGTGGGAATCTGAAATGATGGGAAAGAGTGTTAATGTTTCTCTTGGGTAGCTGCGGGAATGAGCGAAATGCATGAATGAATGGTAGTAATAATAATAATTATACATTTTATTTGAGGGCGCCTTTCAAAAACCCAGGGTCACGTTTATCAGAACCCGATTCTTTGATCCCCATGATAGATCAGAGAAAACCCGACTCATAGTGGTCAAACATTTATAATTCTGTATTCAATCATCTTCTGGAAGCGAGAGCTCTGCACATCATAAAATGTGTCTCATATGGGTGTTATTTTGGTACTTTACACGTCACACAGTTTCAACAACTCCTTATATGATACAAGTTCCTCTTTTCTGTCTGGCTTCCTGTATTTATTAATATACTTGTATAGCTCTACACTAACTTCCTGTTTTCCAGTCTGGCTGAGCACTTAGTTTGTGAGTCAAAAGTGGCCTTGCTTTACAAACCTTCATTACTAAAGTACATAAAACAATATAATAAAGAAAATAAGCACTAAGAATATATTAATCACATGACAGTTCTCCCCCTTTTCGTGTTTCCTAAGAAACACGACATAATTCCTAATTTATCCCATTAAGTTTACTTGCATGTTAAAAGCTCAAATATAACAAAAGAGATTCTGCTAAACAAAACGAAACCTTTCAATTGCCCAACCCTGTCTGTCCCCTCAACGGGTTGTATGTTTTCAAGGTTTCCTTATTATTTTGTCATAATTACTTCTATCCACAACAAATAAGTCAAACTCTAAGACAGCACCTGTGAAATGGGAAATGGCCTAAATCTACTTCCTGCACCCCCTTTTTTTACCCAGAATCCCAGTTTAAACCCACTCCTGACTTCCCTCAGTGCTCACTGTAACCTCCAAACAGATACAATTAGCTTTTTCTGGTAAAAGGTCCTCGATTATTTTGTCAACCTTTGGAAACATCCTCTATAGAGTTTCATCTTTAAAACTTAGTCCTGGTCTCTTCGCCCCCTTTAACAGGTAGCGCATATCCGGATCAACACGTTTTCTGGAGCTATGGTTCTCTGTGCTTCTTTTTCGGGTTCCCTTTTCTCTGGTTGGTTCTGTTCGGTCTCGGGCTTCCAGGATTCTCGCCACCTCTGTGGTCGCTGTGGTCCTGGAATCTTCTCCTGTAAAGGATAGAAAACAAAAGGCCTCTCTCTGCTACGCCTCGATAATCTACTGTGTTCATCTATTGTTCCCTTAATTATTCAAAGTGGGTTCAAAATCTCATGTTCTGGGCTCTATCATTCATATTAACGTTACTTAATCTTTACTTAATCTCAATGTTCTTTATGTGTGTGAGCAACACTTTTAATTTTATTAAACTCACCCAGGGTCAGATATACACCATCACCATATCAGCATAACTCTCCGCTACAAAGCACACTCCAAATTTTTTGTCTATCAGGGTTTACGCCCCTTTTTGCTTCAAGCAGATACATGACGTGCAAAGGTTACAGCTAATGACCGTTAGACAAGTTTCCGTTATCTGCAACATTTTTGTTTCAACCGTCTCACCCCCCCACACGTTTCCTACACTCCACGCCGTGCCTGCAATATATCAGCTCAGACAGTCACGCTGAACGAAGCTTTTGACCTTCGTAGGGCTGAGTGCTTAACAACTCTTTATGAGCACACGTTGCAATATGTATAAGAAAATGATTATAACTGCTTATTCTAATAAAGAGAGATCAAAGAGGAAACAAACATTTTCAATCAGTTAAGCTTAAGAATATAAGCAATTACTCATGCGTAAGTTTTACCGTAGCTAAATGATCAAACGCCCAAAAAGTCATAAAATGATCATAAAGCTCCTTATTTCAAATTAAACCCAAAACCCCCCCTTTCTGACACATTTTATGTGTCAAATAAAGAGAAAAAGATATCAATAAAACAATAGATTCAAATAGATTCTAATAAAATACAAAAAACAACAAATAAAAGCAAAACAAAAAAGAAATAAACGGCGCATGATTTTCACACCGTCATGCAACGATCAAGGGGGCGGGGCTTAGAAACTATGATTCTCGCAACTGTGATGTGTATTGTTAACATAGAAAGCACCGTATCATGTCACATTTGACCTCTGACCTCTCCTTGAATGTCAATAGACTGAACTAATAATATTTCACAGAGGTATAATAGACTGTATAGATGTATCATGCTCAAAATAAAAGTTAAACTGAAAATCCTACTGCCTGTGATATTAAATCACATTATAGTTTGCATCCAGACTTCTAATCTCATTTTTACAATTCGCATCTGCTTTTCCTTCAAATTAGCCCCAAAAAGTGGCATATCTGTAAAGAAATTACTGTCAGGAGTAATAGAATATTTAATAATCTTTTATTGTTCCTGTCCAGTTATTTAAAAATCACTACCTATTATCCATTACCTACTCTAATGTTTGTGTAATCAGGGTAAACATCTTTTCACTGCACTACAAACTTGTTAAAGTAAAGGCTAAATTATACAGTAATAATAATATACAGAATACAGTCCTATTACTTTAAAGGTAAATACTGCCTGGAGAGTGAGCTGCCTTGACGGAGCTTTCCACTCTCTGAGTGGTTCTTGTTTAAATATAATATTCTAAACTGCTGGTTGTAAACACTTTCATGTGCTTTTGTTTTAACTCACTTTGTTATGTCCTCTGACCTTTTGGTTTCTTGCTTATGCAGACTGTAGAGCACTAAAGCCCACATCAAGCCCCTCGGCTAAGTGTTCTCTGCCATTTGCTGTTTTTTGCCATTAACCGGATTCAGCATCATTTGATTCTTTTATTTTGAAATGACTCGTGGCAAAGCCAAGAAAGCTTAGTGCTCAAACATTCAGCTTTGGTTTGGAAGATATCCAACTGAGTTTAGTGAGAACTGTGTGAATTCTTCACTTACCAAGGAAAAGTGCTTCATTCCTTCCTTTATTGCTTCCTTTAGCAAAGGTAGGGGTGCTAACGCCATCTTTGATAGGAATGCATCAGCTGGAATTTCAGGAAAACGATCACCATGACAAACTGGCCCATGTGAATGTTTGATGAGAGTGTTGCTGATCCGTTGTGAATATTCAACAGCAGGCTGTTAAAGCCACGGTGGAACTATGAACATTACTGTGCTCTAATAAAATCAGCTTCTTGTTAAGGTATCGACTTGCCTGAAGAATAAATCAACATTATGAGCTGTATTTATTGATCAAAGTGCGTTTAAGGTTCTGTATAATGTTGTTTACAAGACTAATGTCTGTTTTTATATTGCCAGCCTTGAGGGTCGTCATGAATTCATTTTTAGTTCAGCTCTGTGGGGATAAGTGATGGATAGGGTGGATTTTTACTCAAAATAGCAGGAAAAAGAAGAAATGATTTGATCGCCCCGACACCGCTGACATCCTCTCTCACGTTTGTTAAGAAATCTGATGTAGTCGGATTCTCTGCTCACCACTCTTCACTTTTCTTCCACACCTTCCCATGACCTCGCAACATTTTCTACTGAGGTCACAGAAAAAGTGATAACCAAACAGAGATGGAGGTCGTTAGTCAGAGAAGGTTGGAGTCTTCTTCCTATTTCTTACTTTGTTTTTTTGGCTGCGTCACTAAGTGTTGACTTGAAGTTTGGACCTTACTTGGACCTGTCATTTTTTTTACTCACTACCTGTTCAACAACAACAACAACATTGTTTTGGTCTTAACAACACTGGGATTAGGATTCAACTTTATTGTCATTAAACATGTATAAATGCAGGGTAACGAAATACAGTTTGCAACTGATTAGAATTGCAATAGGAGCAGATTATATACAGACAAGGGTAGAATAGAAGGTAGGAATAGTTATGTACAAATAAGTTAAGTATACAGATGTTAATATTGCTATACAGAGAGCAAATATACAGATGTGCTACAGACAAATGTACAGATATACTGTTGTATTCATTTGTGCAGATATACAGATGTTAATATTGCTATACAGACAGGCAGATACACAGATGTACTATGAACAAATATACAGATGTGCTACATATATACAGATGTACCGGTGTGTGGTAAACACACAGTGCTATGAATACATCTACAGTAGTGGAAGCGTAGCGCTCTGAGCTGACTATAATAGTGACCAGTGTACGCACTATAACAGAGGCTATACTACATCAGTGTCCTGAAGCTGGTACCTGAACCAGTAACCTACCAGTAACCAGTGTGAGCATACGTGAATGTTGAGAATGAATGACGGTGGTGGTCATGGTCAGCGGGGGGATGAAGGGGAGGAGTGTAGAAGGAAAGCAGTGTGCTGAGATTAGAGACAGAAGAAAACGAAGGTTTCAGGAATGAAGTCGATCATGATGCTGGGACAACAACTCTGACGATGGTCACACATTTATGTACTTATGATCATTCCAAACAACGAGACGTCACCAAAACATTTCCATTGTGTTTAGCTGGTTACGTTAAATTACACTGAGTGTAGACAGCTACAATTGCTCAAGGTTGATCATTGTTAGCTTGTGTCAGCGTACCCTGTGTGTAATATCCAGCAGCCCAGGCTGCAGTTCCTGCCTCGGTTTCTTCACTGCTTATCAAAATCATATCTCAGTTTCACAGATCTGTGAGTTTTTGCACAGTGACACATTTTTTGTAATTTTGCTTCTGTGGACCAGCTCTGTGGATTTCAAATCATACGATCAATATGTGAGTGAAGTGCAGACTTTCAGCTTTAATTCAAGGGGTTTGACAGTAATATTGCATCAACTGTTTAGAATGTTTTTATACAACAGGCCTCAGTTTCAAAGGCAATTCTCTGAAAAGCACTTTCATGGTGACATCAATTACATTGTGTAATGAAAAGTGAAATAATGTAGCTGCCATAGTATTTGAAGTTGGTCCAAAGTATTTTAGAACTTATTGTGTCATGAAATAATTCATCTCGATTGTTTGTAATTCTGCCTCTGCAGCATCATCACAAGATCTAAAGTCAAAGAAAAGGCGCAACTGTTTAAAACGTATGTGCCTGACTAAATGTACGTGCAGTCCTCAGACAGCAGAAACATACAGTAAAGTAGGTTATTGCCAGCACTGTGTGATCATTCGCTGACCGTGTATTGACACATTAAATAAATGATGATAGCTGGAGCCTGAAGAGGCGCTGGCTGTGAATATGACTTTGGCAGTCCAGCACTTCAATCAATCCAGTTCCTGCGGGAGGAAAGTAGAAAATGTCACTGACGATACTCTATTTGAAGAACTGTGAAGGTAAAAGAATTTTCTTATACCTGAGACCATCAAACAAAGGAAACTGTTTAATTTTAAAATAATAATAATGTGCTGCATTCACTTTAATATACAGCTGTATCCACATTCAGCTGGATACTTGAAATGTTAAAGCTAAACTGAACGTGTGACTCGTGTGGACGTGCTGCACCTGCGCTGGCAAAAAGTTTGTAACGTGTTATTAAAAAGCCAGCCTGCCCCAAACATTTTTATTATTATTTAATTGAAAAGTTTACAATGATATGCTGTATTGAATCTAATTATATATTTTTGTAATGATCTGCATTCCTGGTTCACACTAAGTGAATTATCCACACAGCGTGGTCATGGTCTGATTCAGGCAATTTGCTTTTTTCAGAAACTGCTGAACTCCTTGGCGGCTGGGCCGCTGCCGCACTCACGCTCTGTCTTCTGCTTTGCACTTTGTTCAGTCCAATCAGTGCCTGTTGACTTCATGCACCAGTGGATTGGGTTCCCACGGAGGAAATGAATGCTAACATTGTGGCAGTAATTTAGAAATAAGCCACAGTGCAGCTATCAAATCAGGAGATTCAAAAGCGACAGGGCTGAGAATCAGAGCATTTTGTGTACCGTTGCCATTCCTGTGGTTTGTGAATGCCGGCTATTATTTCCTAAAGTGTTCTTATTTTTTTAATGAGGGGAAATGATTTTCTAGTTCAGGATTAACATTTTTAAAAAACACTGGATTCAAATGCATCACATAATTTGGTCACAATATACGTCAGATAACACAGCAGGCTACATTTGAACACACTGAATCATGTAAAATCAGGCAGTGAACAATCATTTGTGTTGCGCTGTTCATGAGCTGCTCTGTCTTTGGTTTAAATGAGTCACTGTACTTAATGGTTGGCCCGGTTTCTGCACAGCCCCACTGCCACAGGCCAACGTGTTGATTAGTAGCTGTGCTATCCACAGCCCGATGAACCTAAAGTTAGATTGCCAACACCAATACTGAAAGCAGTCCCAGTGTATTAAATTAAGCACTGGACTGAATTACAAGGCAACACTAGCTATGCTTTTGCACACATTAATTGCAAACATTTTTCAAACCCAATCTTGCATCACCCGGGGGCTTTAATATCAAACCTCTGCCTGTTAATGCCAGAATTTGATTTGACACAAGAAGCCCTGAAGTTGAAGCCACAGATTTGGGAGACCAGTTTAGAGGTTGTGTGGCAGCAAAGTGGTTAGCTAAGCTACTTATCGTATTATAGAGAGTTATTGTCATGTTTTGCTTAGTTCTTTTTGAGAAGCCTTCATTGCAAATACTTAGCTGTCATCCCTGAAGGAATATGGAGGATAAATAAAAGAGGAAAAACAGGAGAATGAAGCTCCATAATTCCTTGATTCCTTGGCAATGTCGTGAAAGTATATTACAAAAAGCTGGAAGAAATGTTAAAGCTTTTATTTATTTATTTATTTTAGTCATTGTGGAATAAAAGTTTTTTAAAAAAAACAATATTAACAGTTTTCATCAAGGTCGCTCTGAGAGAGTTACTCTCTCATTTTTAATTGCTGTTTACAAGTAATTAAACATTCTTCACACAGTGAGTTTCTGCCAACTCTGTGTCAAGTACAAATAAGACTTATTGTTAGTAAAGTTAATGCTAAAGCTAAAAAAGTAAAGACTTTTAATTATTGGTGCATGTTTGTAGAGACATCTGCCAAAAGCCTCACACAGCTGGGTTCACTTTGAATACTTTAAAAAGAGAGACAAAGCTCAAATCAATGATCAAACACGTTTTCACTGGAGAAAGCATTAATAATAATGGATTGCATTTATATAGCGCTTTTCCACTATTCATTCACTCACTGGTGGAGGCTACAGTTGTAGCCACAGCTGCCCTGGGGCAGACTGACAGAGGCGAGGCTGCCATATCGGCCCCTCTGGCCAACACCAGTAGGCGGTAGGTGAAGTGTCTTGCCCAAGGACACAACGACCGAGACTGTCCGAGCCGGGGCTCGAACCGGCAACCTTCCGGTTACAAGACGAACTCCCAACTCTTGAGCCACGATCGCCCTATTACACATTTTTGACCTGGTAGAGCCACTGGTTAAACTGGGCCAGAACAACCTGCAAACTGGACCATCATAAGGAACAGAGCTTTCCTGATTCTGGTCCTTTTAATTCACTTGTATGTAAATCTGTCGAGCTATTTAACAAGTCACATTTCAGTCGAACTGATCGCTCAACAAATGACAAAGTAGCCCAATAGTGTCTGTCTCAGAGCTGCAGTCTGCTCAAACTCAATTTCAGCTTCAAAGCTGCTCCTTTATCATAAAACATGTATATATGTTGATCAAGTGTTTTTCTGCTAATGGGACCTGACTGTCAGACTGTTTCAACAGATCATCTGTAAAACTGAGCACAGACAGGAGATGGTCGTCATGTGCCATCAACGTTTTTACTCCAGCTGATGGAGGCAAGCGTGGCAGCGAAACACCTTTTGTGGACTTTAAATTTCTCTTTAGTCACTTTACATTCTGCACCTCTTCCAGACTGAAATGTCTGAAAGCTCTGTGATGGTTTTCACCACAGTGAAGAAAGTGACCGGTCGAATTAACGAGACTCATCGGTAATAACAATAAAGAGTTCTGACAAGGAGATGAAAGGAGTTGCTTGCAGCTGTCTTTACAAGTCTTTATAACTATAGCACCAAACAGCAGCAGGATCTATAAATAAGCTTCTCCAAATTGAGAGAGAGTATTTATGGACATTACACAACTCCATTAATAAATTAGATTATATTATCCCCGATGTGTAGACAGGACTGATCGAATCAGCAAAGGAAACTGTTTTTTACTTCATAGGTGCGCTAACACACCGCGCTTAAAGTTTAAGAACTAGTTAATTATTAAGTCTGTGTGGATGTGCTGATATAATTACTGGTAGGTCACAGCATCTCTAATTATGAAAGCAGCTCTTATAATACACCCGATTAGGACTAATGCCTTATGTGTCCCACGTGGTCTCTCAAACCGCATGCATTGTTCAAAATGATGTAAAAAGCTCACTTTAGCAAAATTCTGCAGTAAGAAGAATTTTTAAACTACAAGTTTTGAACTTTACTAACTGATGCTATATGATAAATTATGTAACACGGTTTGGTCGTGAAAAACATCTCCAACAAGTTATCGCAGCTCAGGCTGTTCAATCATGCAGTTCACAGCAGAATCAGCATGACTGACGAGGACGCTGACCTTGGAGTGGGTCTATGTAGGTCACACTGTGGGGGGTGCGCAACATTGGGTCAAGCTTGTTCAGGTGTTCCTGTCCTGTTGCCACAGGTGTATGAAATCAAGCACCTGGCCATGCAGTCTGCAAACAACAGAGAGCTCTCCGAGTTTGAGCGTGATACGATAATAAGACGCAATAAGTCAGTTTGTGAGATTTCTTTGCTCCTGGATATTCAGCTCTAAGTGGAAACTTTCAAGCACACAAGAGTGGGGTCGCCGAGTGCTGAAGCACATAGTGCGTAAAAGTCACTAACACTCTGCTGACTCAGTAATTACACAGTTCCAAACATCCTTTGGCTCTGCCATCAGCACAAAAACTGTCCACTGGGAGCATCATGGTTTCCATGGCCCAGCAGCTCCTGTAGGTGTTTGTGTGTAGGTGGCCCAGCGCTTTGTCCATATAGAGTTTTAAAGCATGACCTCGCTCAAAAATTGCAAAGCAAATGAGAATGTGTTAACGATATTCTGCGCTCACAGTCCACTGACCTGGTGTGTGGAGAGTTCACTCATCCACAATAGAGAAAATGCCTCCTGTTTGTCTTTGTGCTCGATGCTCTCAGACAGACATTTGAGCATTTCTGTAAATGTGGCTACATTTCTGTGTGCGTATACGATCCATGTTTCATGGTATCGTTGTGCAGCCTGTAAATGTGGCCCAGTGTTCACAGGCTTTAATCATCTAGCACTGACTGTTACTCTGTTGAATTTATCTGGTCTTAGTGGCCACAGCTTGTGTGAGTACAAGCACAGCTGCACATAAATGACAGTATGGTTGCAGTTTCTCCTTTTTTATTTTGGTTTTTAGTTGAGTTTGATGGAATACCAAAGTGATGTCAAATGTCCCGCTGTCAGAGTCGGTTGCCCGTACAGTTCATATGCTGTGCACCCCCCCCCTCTCATCATCCTCATTTCAAACTATAGCGGACTCTGGTTTTCTGCAAAGCGCTCTAAAAGCTGATACCAATGTAGTACTGCAGTTAGACTATTGAAGGACGCAAAAAGGGCGTCAGCACCGAACTTGTTAAGGTGGCCAGAAACTTGACACTAAATGAACACTAATGTGGCTTTAAGGCACAGTATGTGTACACGTGTGCTTATAAAACAGCACACGGATTTCCATCACGTGTCATCTGTGAATGTTAATATGAATAAATGAAGCTACACTGGCATTATTAAACAACGTGTTATGAAGGCGCTGGTTACATTTGCCAAAGCTATGCTTGAATAACATGAAGTCAACTGATTACACGAACCAGTAAGAATGATCCAAAGTGGAAATCTCTCACCCCACCAGGTACAATAAAATCAATAGTGTCACAAAGATTATAATCAAGCAGCGTTTTCACCCCCTCGTTGTCCCAAGAGGCCTAATCAGGTACTGAACTGTAATAAAATGAATAATTCAAATTCTCCGCATCAGTGGACACGAAGCAAAATCTATATCTCAGAAAAAAGTCTTCCAGGTGACTTTCAAATAGAAAATAGAAGACTGAGTGATTAGAGTTCACTTTACTGGTTATAGTGAGTCACAGAGAGGAAAAGAAAATGTAAACCGAGCTTTGACTGACAGGCTGGGATTGTACGCATACAGAAGAATAGACATTACTGAGATTGTTTAACAGGTGATAAAATGGTCATACGCTTTAGCCTGCCACTGACAGGTGGAGCTAATCATGAGACAGTGGCAGGTACGCCGATCACACACGCTGTATACATTAGTCAGGGACAGATTTTCAAATTACAGCACTTTTTACTGAATATTAAAAGCTATTAAAGGTGTTAGCGCTTACATATTTCTGACACGTTAATGCAGATACTGTGCAAGTGAATATTTTCTCATTCCTGCCCGGCTCTGGAGACAGATAAGCTTTGGTGTCAGCTCACACCAGCATTTTAAAGTCTGCATAATTGTGTGTGTAAATCTATTCCCTTTTCTAATCACAGATTCGTGTGTGTGTGTGAGACTTGGGTCAAGGTGAAAGTGCTAAGCAGCAGTTATGGTTGACATTAGTGTATGTTGATACACAGCAAATCCAGCATGTCCAAATTAACACCGTCAGA
>NW_024582562.1:69061-125611 GCF_018398535.1 Haplochromis burtoni | reverse complement strand
TAACACCAAAACATTTAACACTTTTGAATTTGCTGTGTAGGGAATAAATGTAAGCCAGTATAACGTGCTGTGATGGAGCCATCACTATGTGTGTGCATCCATGGGTTCTTCAAATGCAAAGCTTTGTTTTTTTAACGACACAATTCTAATTTTCTATCAAACACAGAACCATATGCCTAATACTTCCTCGCAGCCTCTCCACACTTGGAAAAACAGCTTTGCCATCCCAAAGCTGTTTTCCAAAATGCCCCTTCTGGGGGCATCGTGGGGTCTCTGTGACCACAGCATTTGTGAGTGGATGCCTTGGTTTCTCTTCGTTGCCAGTTGGAGCCCTTAGGATGCAGAATCAGCTGGAAATCTAGTGAGTTTGGAAGCCGTTGACCTGCTTGGACATCAGAGTGCTATTGCCAGTGCAACCTACAGTACTTGGTTTGCAGAAATGTTTAAGTGTGTAATATGTGTCAGTGCAAAATCCACATAAATGCTGCAGCCTTTTTACCAAAGAACAGACAGGACGACTGCCTAAAACAAACTGTCCTGTTTTTGACAGATTAGCAAAGTAACACACTCGACAACCTAGATAATTTACTGATAATCATATTGAGCCAGATTTTTCCACGAGGACGTGAGAAAGAAGCAGTGCCATATGATATAGTAACTAGGCCCACATCAGTCTTCTTTGTTGGTATGATTAATTGATATGTGGAAGTGATGGAGGAGCCAATTACTCTCCAATGTGACTAATTAATCGCAGCCTAGCAACGATGAAACAAACATCAATCCCAGATTTCCTGAAGTGTTTCTGAAATGTTTCTCATACCAGAAGAATTTCTATAACAGTCATTGCCTTTCATGTTTACCAGACCTATAGGAAGAGAGGAATGACATATCATCCAACCAAACAATGGCACAAAATACTGTAAGTGGACATCAGGACATTACACATACAGTCCATGATTGCTAAGCTTTTTATTCCAAAATGATGAGTCCTGATAGTCGGCTATTCCAGCCTCCACTTTCTCCACAGCACCACAGACATAAAAGCAACCTAAGATTTCCTGCAAGACTTTGTGGCCATCATCATGATAGTCATTTCCAAATCCATCACAGCAACTGCATCATCGCTCTGTCTTATCAATTTCTCCCCTTTCTCAAGAGAGAGTAATAACGAATGAAAAATCCACGTCGCTCTTGAAGTGGCTCTGCTACCTGGGAAAACAAATGCATAAATGTTGAGCTGCAGCAGAATATGTGAATGTGCACCCCTGTATAGGCTGAAAGGGAACATCTGTAAGAAAAGAGACAAAGTCTTCAGTGCCTTTGGAGCGACTCGCTGACAAGCGGTGCAGTTGAGAGATATAGGAAGTCAATTGGCTTGGTAATTCAGCTGTGAGCTAACGAGAATGAATGTTTGCCTTTATAGCCTCTCTCCCTCACGCTTCTCACTGGCCTCCACTGATAGCCTTGACTATATTTATCTTCTCACAGTGACACCTTTGAACATGGCCTAAAATAAAGTATAAATAGAATAAACGCAGGAGGGGGGAAAAAAAACCTTTCACAGGAAACAAACACTAAGGAGTGATGTTTCCTGAAATGTCCTTGTCTCTGCAGAGGAAAGGAAGAAGGAGAAAAAGATAGCGTGTGATGGAGGAAGTGATAAGATGGGCACATCGGATCAGTTTAAATGTTCAGTGTATTCATGAAAGAGGACACTAGTGATAAGAGAGGCAACAGTTAAACCACTTCACTATGAGGAGATAGCGACTGTAAATATACCGACACCTACAGCATCCTCTTATCTCTCTATGAACAAAGTAAAGAAATTCACCCAAAGGTTATAGACTTACTTCACTCAAAATACACACTTTGAATAGCTAATGTGTTACAGCTGAATAGACTTATTACAAGGAGTTAACCTTTGTGATACGAAAGGAGTAATGAAGCAGGTGGTGCCGCGACCTGATAAGTATTATTAGTTTTGTCTGAATCTGGAAAAAAACAGAATCAAATCTTTATGATCCGGATGATGGAAAACACAAAATGTATCGCTGCTCATGAATTATGGTCAAACTGTTGATGATTAACTGGCCATTAAAGCCAATAACTTGACTTGTCACAGCAGGAAAGAACCACTTTGTTACTAATCACATTAAAAGTAATGGCATCAGCAGGCCATGACAGTGTGACAGTTAGTGTGAATGCATGACACGGGAAAAGCAGCCAAATAAAATCCAGCGATCATTAATTTCATTAATTACACCGATGCCTTCCCTACAGTGACATGTCAAAATATCTGCTTTAAAGGGCTCGTTACTCAATACACGTTCAGACAGACCTGCTGTGTTAATGCTTGTTCGTTCATTTCAATGCATCACAGTGGAGATGGCGACACAGAGGACACAGACTTGAAAAGGTAAAACAATGCGGGTCTGCAGCAGCGCAGTTTTTTGTGTCTAAGCTTTTGTGGTTTGTTTTTGCAATCTTGTTGATCTGCACGCCTGCTGAGACGCGTAAAGGTAGAGCTTAATATTTTTACTTTTAATAGTTGTTTCAGTAGTTGTTGCTGAAACGAGTTTCTACTGTATGAATCATTTTTGGTCATGTCACTTGGTTTTCCTCCTTTCTGAGATAACCTGTGTGAAAAAAGCGCAGACGGTGTTTTTACTTCAAAACTGGGAAAAATTCAAAATTCAAAATTAGGTGATAAGCAGGTTGGACCAAACACACCTGACACTCTCACCTTTTTTTTAGGTTTCATATTTTTTTCTTCTGTTTTTCTTCTTATATTTATTGTTTGTCTTTTGCACTGAATGAAACTGGAGCCTCGTTGTCTCGTCTCTCTCTGTATACTGTATATAGCAGAGATGACAATAAAGTTACTTTGACTTTGAACTGTCATCTGATTCTACAGGAAAGCATCATAGGAACATTTCAAAAAGTACAGCAAAGTATCTAAAAAAGTTTTTAAAATGGTGTCAGATGTGACTTTGCTTGATAAATATGCCTGTGAAGGTTCTCACTCATCCAGGTCATCGTACTCTAAGGAGCTTGGAAAGAAAAGCGTCTGGACTTCTTTAAGTTTCTTGAAGACGTTTCATCCAAGAAGCTTCTTCAGTTCTAGGGTCAAACGGTGGAGAGTTCCAGATTTAAGCCCTGTGGGAGTGTCCCTCCCCAAGAGCAACAATGGACCTCCTAATGACACGAGCCAAGGTGTGAAAACAGGTGTGGGTCCCAATCAGCCAGGGTTTCGGGGGAGCTCACTGTGAAACCTGGCCCCACCTTGTCATGTGATTTCCTGAGGTCAGATGGTCCAGGATGTGAGTGGGCGTTAAGGCGTCTGGGAAGGATCTCAAAGCTGGATTATAGATGGCAGACAGTTGGTGTTGCAAGCCCCGCCCTCTGTTCAAAGATGGTCGCTCACAGTGGACATAGATGCTTCTTTTACTCCTCTTTCAAACCATCTGTCCTCTCTGTCCACGATGTGAACACTGGCATCCTCGAAAGAGCTAAAACTTTGAAGTTTCCACTGTGAGTCTCGGGAAAATAAATGAAGATAAAAATATTAAGAAATTCTGCGCTGGTGATAGAGCAGAACTTCAGGCCCAGCAGACGCTGCATGAAACTAAATTATACTTGAAGTGAAACAACACTGGCCAGACAGTAGGCCTACAAAATGAATGCAGTGAGCTTTTCTCTTGAGGGTGAAATTCTCATCTTTGTCGAGACAGGGGCCAATCAATAACTACTATGATGTATCAGCGCTGTGACGCTGAGGCTGAGGCAAGTAATATATGGATTAACATCTTTCTGTCCCACGAGACCTGCGAGACCTGGCATTTATCTCTTTGTCTGAATGGCCAGAGACACATTGCAGGGACTTCCTCCTGCCCTATTACCACTTTTATTAAAATCAGCTCTGGGATATACAGCAAAGACGCCGGAGAATTTCTAAGCCATCTATCTATCTTTACAATTCTGTGTCTCCTGCTTCCACCGCCTCTGTCTGTGCTGGTGGCATCAGCAGGGTGATGGATGACATTGCCCAGCAGGGATTCAGCAGGCGGTATTATCACCGAACAGGTATTAGCATGGAGCCCCACAGTCCCTTCTCAGCGCATCGATTTGGGCTGCTGCCTGACCCTAACCTCCTAAAGGGGCCTTCAGACTGGAGCAACAGAGCCATGTTACAAGCCCTGGGGATAAACTTTGGCTGGGCGACGGTCCTTTATCATCCTTATTCATCCATAGCTGCAGTCCTCCCTCGCTTCTGCTCTCGCTGAGCTTCTTCTGAGTCTTTGTGCCTCTCTCATTTCCTCGTTTAACTGCAAGTGTCATTACAGATTTGTACGCGTGCCATTTAAAATAGTCTTTTAAAATACTGAAAAAATAACTTGTGCTGTTGTTGCAAAACAGAAAAATACCTTTCTGTTTGAGTTGATCCCAGTTTAGACTGTAGAAAACACTGATTTTACCCCATTTTCTTTTTAACACAAATTACGAGTCCTTTTGTTTTAATGTTTATATATTTGGCTATAAAACGCATGATGGCCACTATCCCAAATTTCCTCCCTCTCTTTGGCACGGGCAATAAAAATATGATGGCTATTTTAAGTTTTTTATGCACACAGACATTAGCAAAAGCACAGCAGCATTATTTTCAGTGCCGCTGTATCGATAGTGCTCCTGTTTCTAAGGTGATTAGAGAATTAGGAATCCCCAACATCATTTGCGAGCAGTATGGTTCTATTCACTGTTGACAAGCATGACCCTGTAATCCACTAATTATTTTGGCTGGGAGTGAAAAGACTCAAACTGCATGCGGCAAAACATGAAGCTTAGCAAAAGTTCAATCTTCTTTTATTTGTACGCTTCCCTTCCCATCCTTCCCATTTTGTATATTAAAAATATACATTATTATATTAGTATAGAAGTATTTGTATATTAAAAATATACGTCCCTCACTCACGCCACACAGTACCACTATACTTGTTTATGCCCGACAATATTTTCATGGACCGGCCTTGAAGGTGTCGCGGATAAATACAACAAAATAAAACTAGTACTGGTACCAAAAAAAAGAAGATTTATTCATAACACACGTGAAAAGACCAGGAAAACCGAGTAAACGATAAAAACGATAACAAAATAACGCTGAAAACCGATAAAAACCCTGAAAACCAGACATTTCACACCTGAGCCTCAACTCTCGCGGCCCGGTACCAAACGACTCACGGACCGGTACCGCTCCAAGGCCCGGGGGTTGGTACCGCTGACCTTGAGGGTCTGAAAGGCGCCTATAAATAAAATGTATTATTATTATAATTACTTTAGTATATTAGTATAGAAGTATTAGTATATTAAAAACATACAAAAACACATAAAAAGAATATCATGTATAAAAAGCTCGCTGTCTGTGAAGTTGTAAAACGTAACCAAGGTTGCTAATTAGTACACATAAACCGTTTGAATTATGATTGATAAGTGAGAATATGAACTGAATATGAAAACACGAGATAAAGGTTGCAGGTTTGGAAACATCACTGGAACAACACTCAGCATGGGAATATGTGAAAATGTATTCATATGCTGTCCTGTGCATTAGGAGTGCCCGTAATACTCTAACCATCACTAGCAGCACGTCCCAGGGGATGTCATGATCAGGCTGTGTGCAGGCAGGAGCGGACCCAAACGCAAACTCACGGGAAAACAGGACTGAACTCAAAATACAGCTTTATTGCTGACAGAGGATAAAGG
Source organism: Haplochromis burtoni (assembly GCF_018398535.1). Taxonomy (NCBI): domain Eukaryota; kingdom Metazoa; phylum Chordata; class Actinopteri; order Cichliformes; family Cichlidae; genus Haplochromis; species Haplochromis burtoni. The sequence goes on along the minus strand of NW_024582562.1, from coordinate 119,854 downwards.
CGATACAAAATAACATGAAACTAAACTGGGAAGTACTAAGGAACTGACTCACGAGGAAACACACGGAGGGGCACACAGTCACGAGGGAGAACGCGACACTGAACTGAGGGAGACGTGGACATAAATGCACAGAGGGTAAGCGAGGGAAGTGGGAGCACACGGGGAACACAGCTGACACAGATAATCGTAACAAGACAGGGCAGGGGTGAACACAACATGACGCATACTTAGGAGAGACTGTCAAAGTAAAACAGGAAGTACACAGAGGTTCAGACAGGAGGAGAGAGCACGGACATAACGGGCTGGGGAAAACATGCAATAAAACACAAGGAGGGGAAACAAGGTTTCACAGATAGACAGAGGGGCACACAGGGGGTTACTGAATAAGGAACATCTTAACTAAACAACCTAGGAACCAAGGCATAAATAACAAAATACAAAAACACACGAAAACTAAGAATACTGGGCCAACATGGCCCAGGACCATGACAGGGGAAGCTTCACTTCAACACACAACATAAATTAGTAGAACGAAGCCCAAATAATCTCCTGTAGCACTTTTAATGACACATGGCCATAGTAATCAGTTATGAAAACCCTGTTGTCAAAAAAGAAAACACACATTTGGAGTTTCCCTTTAGAGAAGCATCAGAAAACAGCATTCACGGCACCAACGCTTCTTTGGTTTTTCTACATTGAGAACATTAAATCGGTGCAGTTTTTCTATTTTCTATGATACTTGTGATGGTCACACTCATCTTATGTACTTTTCTATTTGCAAACGCACACATTTACTCTAACTATGCATTTACCTCAATTCATTTCTTACTTTTGTGTTTGTGACTAATCCTTGTTTGTTTTCCTCTTTCCTTAATTTTCTTTTTAGGAAAATTGGAAATATCTGCAGAACTGTCTTTGAAACATGCAAACTTAAAAATTCTTCTTTTGTCTTCTATCCATTAATCCAGGGGTGGGGAACTCCAGGCCTTGAAGGCCGGTGTCCTGCAGGTTTTAGATATTACCCTCAGATATTACACCTGAATAAAACGATTAGTTCATTCCCCGGCCTCTGGAGAACTTCAACACATGTTGAGGAGGTCATTTAGCCATTTAAATCAGCTGTGTTGGATCAAGGACACATCTAAAACCTGCAGGACACCGGCATTGGGCATATTCCAGCTGTCATGGGACATGAGACAGACTACACCCTGGACAGGGTGTCCTCTTCTCCAGTTTTCTCAGATTGTTTAAAAATACGCTGCACAACATGCTGAGATATGACACGTTTAATAGCTCTTTGGGAATCACCTTGTTGATGCAACAAAACGATTTTACATCCGTCAGTCTTTGACATCTTTGATATTTTTCATAGATTCACATAAATAAATGTGTTGAACTCGTGTGTTTTTGCAACAGGCTGCTAGCACAAAGTGCCTGAAGATACTATTTAAAATGTAACCTTTGCTAAGCTGTCTGAGTCAGATGCCTTTTTTCACGCTTGAATAACCCATAGGTCAGGATTAAGTGGCTCAAAAAACAAAAAACACAGTCCTCTGAAAATTTAAAGGATCTTTAGAAAGTCTCGACACCTGTTGTTCAGAACCACTTTAGACAAATTACGAGGATGTCTGGCCATTTGGAAGCAAAATGTAAAGAAATGAGAGGCTGCTTAAGACTTCTGCACAGTACTACCCAATCTACCCAATGTTCACCCACACTACTGCACGATACTGACAAGTACAACCTAATAGTAACTGTTGTTATTAAAAGAAAAGCATGTCTTTGTATCCTGCATTTATTGCAAACATTTGTGGGTGTGCATCAGTGTTTGTGCGAGTGCATGTGTTGGTGTGTGTGTCAGTGTTTGTGCGAGTGCACGTGTTGGTGTGTGTTTGTGCGAGTGCATGTGTTGGTGTGTGTGTGTGTGTTTGTGCGAGTGCATGTGCTGGTGTGTGTGTCGTGTTTGTGCGAGTGCATGTGCGGTGTGTGTGCGAGTGCATGTGCTGCGTGTGTCTGTTTGTGCGAGTGCATGTGTTGATGCGTGTGTCAGTGTTTGTGCGAGTGCATGTTGGTGTGTGTCAGTGTTTGTGTGAGTGCACATGTTGGTGTGTGTGTTTGTGCGAGTGCACATGTTGGTGTGTGTGTTTGTGCGAGTGCATGTGCTGGTGTGTGTGTCAGTGTTTGTGCGAGTGCACATGTTGGTGTGTGTGTTTGTGCGAGTGCATGTGCTGGTGTGTGTGTCAGTGTTTGTGCGAGTGCATGTGTTGCTGCATGTGCGTCAGGGTTTGGCTCGTATTGCTTGGCACAGCAGGTGAAATCTAAAAGACTTTCTTGAGATCTCTGTGGATTTGTTCTTAAACTGATGTGATTTAAAGTCAGACCTCGTCATCTCATCTTATCACCTTACTCTGCTGCTAATGATGCCACATGGGGAGAAGCACAGATAAACAAAGGTTTGTTGTTTTCAGACAACAGAAACAAGCAGCAGTCTCACATTTTAAAAGGAACAATCTATTTTCCTCCTACTCAACAGGAGAACATTGAACCTACACCCACTCTGGCTCTCATGCACACACACACAGACAAACAGATGCCTGTAGTATGTCAATATTACTAGTAGTGCTAGAAACAGTGATACCTAATGCGACTAATTCTAATCACGCTTTAATTTCCATTGCTGTCTATTGTTCCACATTGAATGCCAAAGCAAAGGGTGGTGAGGAGGGATTAATTAATTTAGATCCAGCCCATAAATAAAGTGAGAACACCGAAGATATGAACCAGCAAATTTGCACACGGAGAAGTGAGCAAAGATAAGGCGTCAAACCTACCGACCGTCTCCAATTGGATTTTTCATTTAATCCTTTTGAATGTGGAGAAAGAGCATAATTATGAAAAGACAATGCTCTTTCTTCTAGAAACTGAACACTTCCAATTCCAACTTTCATTTTCTCACTTTGAAAATTCCAAACAAAACAGCCATGTAATTGAAAGTAAAGCAGCATGTTGGTTTGGCCCTGCTCAAATCCTTCTTTCTGACGACTACACAAATCCCAAACTCACTGAGCCTTTCACAAACATGAAGAAACACATACAAATACATAAACACACAACGACTTAATTGGTTTTGTGCACAGTTCAATTTATTTGTTTTTTATTGCACCAAATCACAGCCAAAGTCATCTTAGGGCACTTTACATGATGGGGTCGAGATCTCACAATATTAAAGAGTAAAACCCAAATACTGTTAAGTACTTATAAAACTTATGAGCGTGGATCAGCAACAACAACAATAAAGGGCTATTCTATTCTATTCTATTTCTCCACCAATGAAAATTAAATGAATGGCTAAATTTAATCTGACAGATGTCCACTTGACTACTGGATGGTTCCCCGTCCCATTCTCACTCTTGCACATGTGCATCTGCAGTTTCACGATCTCAACCTCACAGAAACTTGAAACAGAAGGATTGAAATTCTCCATGACTGGTCCATCAGTTATACTGTTGTTCTGATTCCAACATAAAACAGTGATGAACTACACACCCTGTATCCAACAGTTGATTTGTTTGCAGTTTTTCATAGAGTTTAGGCCTTAGTCGCACAGAGACTGGTCTGCAATCCACTGACGACCACCAGTCACTAGAGACAAACGTCCATGACCCCATTCCCCAACTTGGTGGATTAGTGACCGTTGCTCTTTGTCAGTATAAATGACTTCTAAACCCCGAGTCATACAGCCCTAAAGATTGGTCAACAACCTCCAGTTTCAAATATTTTGATTGCCTAATTACCTATTTTCTCTCTTGCAAAGTAGTCGCTGGGGGAAAAAGGTATTCTCCAACCAGCTGGCAAATGGTTACTGGAGGCTGCAGGTACTCGCTAGATGAAACTGGTCAACAACCTTCTTGCAATGGCTTTGGTCAGCACTGGATTGCTGTGGTTCTTCATATTTTGCTCTGATTTGTCTACACAGACTTATGAACTACCCTCAGAACGTTAATGAAACTGTGGAAATTGAGCTGTTTGCATCTTTTTTTTGTACTGCTTGCAGTGGAAAGGCAAAACTTTCACTTTAAAAGGCAAACATGCTCCATTTAAAGGGGTGTTTTCAAATTTCACCAGTGCTTGGCCACTACTTTGAATGCAGACTGATTCAGTTTAAAAATTAATTTTTCACAACATCAACCAAGCATTTCAACAACAGTTTTTGTAGAGTGTTTGTTGATATGTATTTTTTATATAAACCACTGTTTTATTCATGTCTTTTTTTGTTATGTTTATTGACTCTTTGCAAAGGCAGCTTCTATGAACGCGCTTGAGCACACATCACATTTCCCTAAATGGACAATAAAGTATATTATATTGTATCTGTCAGGTGAAATGCAGGCGACTGCAGCAAACTTTGAACAACCAAAGCAAAGGACACTCTGTGGCTGGTTTCACCTGGCCACAGCTAGTGTCAACTATTGCCAACCGGCAAGCTTAAAGGACTCATAATGGCCAGTTTTCATAAAGTTATTGTACAAACATTTTTTAATAAATAAACAAAAACAACCAGCTCAAGAAATTAGTTACTAGCTGCAAGGAAATCATTAATTTCCCAGTTGATGTGTTCATACAAAGAAAAAAGAAAAAATGTGATGTTGTTAGTTCTGTAAAGTTGGTGAATATATAATTTTATATTGGTTTTAACACTGACTACAACTTTTGATACACAGTCTTGTGCAGCATGTTAAGGATACTGAATAGTACTGCATTTAGTTATAACTTTATTGTCACATATCAAATTCCTCAGATACACTGGAGCTAGCTGCAACCCAATGACTCATTTATGGACTATGTTGCAGTTCACTAAAGGCTAAAAAAAGAAAACCTACATTTTACATCAACAACAACATCTGACGTATCACTTACAGTTTACAATTACCGTATTTTCTGCACTATAAGGTGCACTTAAAATCCACTAATTTTCTCAAAAATCGACAGTGCGCCTTATGTATGAATTCTGGTTGTGCTTACTGACCTCAAACCGATTTTATGTGGTACACGCCACTCAAAAATCTGTCAAACAATGTTTTACTGACTTTGCTAAGCTACGAAGCCGCACCGCTTGATGGATTGTTGGAGCATTACGGCTACCGTAGTCAGGAGCCTCGATGAGTAATCTGGGTCCTAAACTCCGTCAGATTCAGGTCCCAAAGTCAACAAACACTGCGGCATCACTGAGAGTTAAAAACGGTCTGAATTCTTTCATCTTTAATAAAATGATCAGCGTTGCTGCTTTACCAGGTGTAGCAATTAAGTTTAACATCCATGCATCCATGAAAACAGAATTTATTACAGAGTTATAAGTTAGAAAACATGATATTGCATGTTCAGGCTGAGAGATTTCTGAAAGAATTCAATCGTACAGCTCTGCTGTCACTTCCAACATAAATGAAGACAGAAAACTAAACAGCAGTGACGTTTGTAGGGTTACTGAAGTTGGGCTAGCTGGTACATAACGATGTGCTACGTGGTCGCTAGTGACACAGCTATGTTAGCATAGCATAAATACAGTGAAGCTAACTTTTTTCCACTCGATAAAAGTTAACGTGAGGGTTCCTGATGGTTAGGGACAAATACAGTCGCATGGCAGGATGCTGTAAACGGACCAAACTTCAGTCAGGAGATTGTTTGAACTTCCACTAAGACCAGGATAGAGCTCTAAAATTATCGTAGGGCAGACTTCTGTTAATGTAATTGGAAGCCCAATAATGAAATCAGTTTGCTTGTGTTGCTACGTATACACTGTGAGCTAGAAATTCAGGCACACTAATGACTGCAGACAGAAAAGAATGGAAAGCTTAATCCTTTCTTTACTTCCTTTTTCTTCTTTTCATCTGATTTTTGGTGATTAAAAAAAATTCAACCTTACAAACTCTTAAATAAAACATATCAGAGGTCGATTGTCCTGCTATCTCAATCTGGAACACATTGAAAAATAATTACATAAAAATATATAAAAATGCAAAACTTTTACAAATTAGCAGTCCGGCATGCTTTAGCCTAGCCTTCATCGGAGAGCATCTGTGCATATCCTAATAACCTCACCAATCTTAATCAATGATGTGACAACCACCCACTGATTGTCTTTTGGTGTATCGAAGCGCTTGCCCCAGTGCATGTGTTTTTGTGTCTCTCCCAGTATACAGCAGATACTGGGGTGTTACAGTGAGGCAGGGGGTCCGACAGATGCTGTGGGATACCTTACAATGCAAGCAAGCAAGAGGCAATGCTCCCGTGGTCTGATTAGAGCAGCCGCTGGGGATCACAGCAAGGAAACTTAATTAAAACTCATCTAGATGGAAAACACTGTGAAAAAATTCCATTTTGTATAGCCTGCTGGCAGCTTCAGCTTTATACAACATATGTGTACCTAATCACAGTGTTGCTGTGACGGGAGGGGGGTTTAAAGATGTGCTCGCTAGCCAACTTACTAATGCTGATTGAAAAATTATCACAATTACCATGTGCTGTGACGGCCAAGGTTACAGCCAGATGCAAACGTGCGTTTGGCGGACAATAGCAACAAGACCATTTCTGCTGCCTCCTTTTCACGCACGCTTTGTCCGCCCCCTCCCCGATCCCTGTGTGTCACCACTGCTCTGATCGAGGTAAACACATATTAAGACATTCTTGCAGCTGCAGAAATAGTTGGAGCACACCTCCACCACAATGAAGGAGTTTATTCCCCACACACCTCATCCATTTTTTCCTTTTCATCCCGCTCGCTGCCCAGGCATCTAAATGACAGCCCGCCACTGCGATGGAACCCATCTCAAACACCCATTAAAAATAATGAGATGGCCATTTTCACCGCCTGTTACTTGAAAACAATCCATATCACACAGGGGCCCCCTAGCAGAGACTGAGGGGGAGCTGAGCAGAAGGCAACAATTGTGTAGAGTAGATTTACTTAATAACCTCTTGTTGTCCTTGATCAGACTGCTGAGTTGGTCTCCTGTAGTAAACCTATCTGAAAGAGAGCGGGCTGCTGGATATGGCAAACATCTGATATACACTAAGACAATTTAACAAGTTGCAGGAGAATTATCTAAAAATGCTTCCTTTTATTTACTCTGTAGTTATAGATAACAAATGTACCGGTGTTTGTACAGGCACAGTAATTGCACTCATTAGCATATCGTGTTTGTAATTGCTTGAAAACAAACAAACTGCTGCTTTAACCCTTCATAGGGCACGAAACCATATATAGTAAAGTCAGTGGATATGAAAACTGTCCTCTCTGAGGTTGTGGAAGCACATGGCTTTCTCCCACATAGGATCAGTGGCGATCAGGCTACATGATTGCATGTGACCGATCAGCATTAGCATGGAGCATTTCAAACTTCAGCGCGCTTGCATCCATACCTACTGTCATAACTTCCTATGGTGCATTATATGTTTGAATACTTTTGCTAAATGTGAAGAGAAATTAGTGAAATTTCACATTGAAAAAAGGTCAGCAAGACATTTCATCAAACACCCTGATCACCTAAAACTGGTGCCATTGATCAGAAGTTGATTTTTTAATATATTGATTATTTGTACATTTATACTTCACTGTTACTGTTTTCCAATTAAAGTCAGCTCGATATTGACTGAAAAAAATCTATCATTTCTTTCACAGCTGTTGTTGTGCCAGTCGATCAAGTACCAAGTCACACAGTGGAAAAAGCTGTATTATAGTGTATGTATGTATGTACCCTTTATGTACCCATAGAACCAAGTCCGCCAGAGCTTATATTATATTTTTACATGCTGTGGACCATTTTTGGGAGCATTTCAAGTTGATATACATCAATACAACCGTCATAGCCCAAATTTTAATAATATATATGCATTAAGTGCATAGTAATTACATAAATTGCAAAAAAGTGCAATAAACTACAAAAATTTTTAAATCGTTTTGGTTTTTTTAACATACAGTATATTTCTAGAGAAATTTAAGAGGCTTATCCCTCAAAACTGTAAATACAAAAAAGTTGCACAAAATAGTTTCCCACCACAGGAAATTTATTTTAAGTGTCTTCATAGTTTTATTTTTGAAATACACCAATTTTTATATACTGCAGGAAAAACGAAAATAAATATTACAATGCAAATTTGCAAAAAAAGCAGCATATGCATCAAAATAAACTATTTCCAGCAGTGCAATATAATAATGGATTGGATTTATATAGCACTTTTCAAGGCACCCAAAGTGCTTTACAATGCCACTATTCATTTACTCTCGCATTCACACACTGGTGGAGGCAGCTACGGTTGTAGCCACAGCTGCCCTGGGGCAGACTGACAGAAGCGAGGCTGCCATATCGCGCCATCGGCCCCTCTGGCCAACACCAGTAGGCGGTAGGGTAAAGTGTCTTGCCCAAGGACACAACGACCAGGACAGAGAGCCCGGGGATCGAACCGGCGACCTTCCGGTTACAGATACGCTTCCCAACCCCCTGAGCCACCAGCGGGGTTGGGACCTAAGTCCTAAGCATCCCAGAAACGACACAGAAAGTCATAAAGTCAAACATAACTTTTAAAAACACCAGTATAGGCTCATAAGGCCCTGATGGTAAAAAACTACTTTCCGCAAAATGACGTCACTTCCGGTTTCGGGCAGGTCATGGGGACATGCGATAGTTTGCGCTGATGGACGTAGGAAGTGTTACAAACAGCTGATCGGATCGGCAAAGCCTGTTTCTGGAATATTATGTTTTTGTTGCTGCAAGTGCTTTTTATGCAGTTTTTGCAAAGCTATATGTGGAAGGAAACTGTGACCTAGGACAAGCTGATGGCATAAGATGTAAGTACAACTCCTCCGGTTTCATATAATAATAATAATAATAATAAACTTTATTTATAAAGCACACTAAAAAACCAAGGGTATACCAAGGTGCTTGACAAAAATAAAATAGGAAAAGGGAGAAGGGAGGGAAAAGAGAAAGGACCTGGCACGTATCAATTATAAAAACCTTGACAATCATAAGATATAAAAGTAGTTCACAAGCATAACGGATAAAAATGTACCAACGCACACCAAGTGTTAACTAGGTGGAAAGATTATACAAATAATCTTGCCTATTTGCAAAAAAAATTATTGTGCTAGCTCACGTGGTTGCAGTGCTACCGGGATTTAAAAATAGTTACGCAAAACGGAGCATGCCCGCTCCAACCGGCTTTAAAGGTTAATATAATTCTAATGTATAAGGTTAAATCTTTGAAAATGAAAACATAGATCTCCTCACACTATTTAAAGTTTCTCAGCTGCGCCACGTTACAGCAGCTTCACCAAGAACCCTGAAGCGCTGCTTCCTGTGACTGGACTTTGATACATCTGTTATATTTGTATCAGTTTTAGTTCTTCAGGGAAAAAAGTGTTTGTAAATAAACATAACTTTAAGTTTTTATGTGTTTGTCTTATATCTGCACAGATAATAATTTCATCTGAACTCATTTGAAAGACAAAAATGGAAAATTAGATTAAAAAGTAGCGAAAGAAAATTTCAGTAACACTCCAGTATTTCAGTGGGTGGTGTGGAATAAGACTTTGTTTGGGAGGCTGCTTTTGTATGATGAGTGAAGTCATATGTCTTTGTCAGTCTGAAAGTTCAGCGTCTGCATGGACAGCATAACTACACAACAATGAAACTGTTTACTAATCACCTGCTGGTGCTCGGAAGAATGACAGCGTCTGTGATTCCAGCCATGCAAGGAGAGATTGATTAAATTTCTGTGTGTGTGTGTGTGTGTGTGTGTGTGTGTGTGTGTGTGTGTGTGTTTGTGTGTTTGTGTGTGTGTGTGTGTGTGTGTGTGTGAGAGAGAGAGAGAGAGACATGGGGCGTATGTAATTTCATTAACTCTGCAAATTACTAACAGACATGTGTCTGTATGGTAAATGGCCTGCATTTGTATAGCGCTTTACTCAGTCCCTAAGAACCCCAAAGCGCTTTACACTACATTCAGTCATTCACCCATTCACTCTCACATTCACACGCGGTATCATATTGTCATTTTTGTCATCACTACAAAACCATGTTTGACCAGGTACAACATGACACTCTCCCAAGAATACTCACTGGGATTTTTCAGCACAAGCTCATCTGTTTCACAATGTTCCAGCTGCATGAAGGCAGTAATCACAAGGTACTTCACTCACAGATTTAACAACTGGATGGAAACAGATGTAAGTGTGAATAGCAGTGGGATATTTCATCTCCCCAGTGCTGCTTAAAGCAGCCTTTGAAGTCCTCCTGATTGGAGCAAGGCAGATGGTAGATGTGTGGCTCCTGTCAGGCCAGAAAAAAGCTCGACTAAGGAGTAACACAGATGACCTGATGAGCATCGACCAAACCAAAACTGTGATTACTGAAGAGGCTGACAAGTTGATGGTCTGTGAAATTTTCAAAGCCGAGCCAAATCAGCAATTTGTCAATTCAGAAAGAGAGAAGGTGGGAATTCTTCTGAAAGGAAAGCAGCACCGGTGGAGCAGCACAGCAAAGCATACAGTTTATATGTTACTTCTACCCAATCAGGGAGGAGAGAGATATGTTTGAGAGAGAAAAGATCATAGTTTACTCATGTGTGCTGAAACTCTGTTACATTATAAAATACATTTCTTATGAGAAAAGGGGTAAAACAGTGTACTGCCTCTAATCACTGGGTGGAAATACAGTTTTATACTTGATAGTCCCTGTAGAGCTAATCACAAACACGCAGACTGAACAATGTGTCAGAAAATGCCCCGTCAGTGCCTTAAACACCAGTACAGTCATGTGAAAAACAAAGTCTTCCCAGGAGTCCAAAACTAAGAGCACTCCATGAGCCAAAACCAGCAACAAAAAAGTTTCTCCTTAACATCAGAATTCCCACAACTTTCTGGGACCCTGAAGTAATCATTGACAGCATGACCTCATCAGTCTTTCACATGGTGTCCTTGTCATTGTCCAGTTGGATGACTTATTTTTGGCCAAGCTTGAGCTGCTGTGACTTTGCAAAAATGAGCAAAACAAGCAGAAATCACTCATTCGCAACCATGTTTGACAGCTGGTATCATCACAAACATTGTGCGTTTTGGCCACTTTGGTCTCATCGTTCCAACGACACAGCTGCGCCATCAAATGTGAAAATCGATCTTCTGGTTTCTTTGCAGATGTCAAACTTCTCCACGTAGCATGTATCAGTGCTTCCAGCCAGATGTCTCTTCAGGAGCTGGCATACATTTTTCAATGTTCACTGTGCTTTAAACAAATTGCTTGAGAAGGAACACTGCAGTTGTTGAAACAACCAAGTTTTTCCACATAAACAAGTCACTGACTGCTGGTGGGACCCACACACTTCTGTCAGGTTGCACTAACTTGGATTCCCTGTGCTCTCAATTACAGAGCAGTGTCCATGCTGCCACGTTCAGGCAGCGAACTACCTTGGTGAATATTTCATTCCTGTTTTTGAGTTATCCACGTAGCAGAGTGCAGTTACAAACAGCTTTCGTGTAGGTGATTACACTTTGTCCTTAACCTTTGTTCAGGTTTGTATGCAGGTCGTCACTGAGAAGGTCATGCACATAGAAATATAGACACACCAAATACTGCTTCTGAAATTTGAAATATGCCTAAAAGTATGCAGCATATATGATTATCAGCCATTGCATAATACTGTGTGAATAATTAGGACTTGTGATGTTTGCTGCCTAAAACAAAGAAAATAAAAACCCATGATCACACTGGTCAAAAAGAAAAGACTGGGGAAGTCCAGAGCAATCTCCCGACTCCAGATCTGAAAAGGGGAAGGCAGCAAAGTTTGCTGTGAGACTGTGTGTCTCAGGCTCCAGTGTCTCACTTATCAGTCACTTTGAATGGGGTGTACTGCAATACCATTTGTGAAAGAGTTTAATAACTGCTAATGACTAAATACCACAGTGGTGTATAAACGCACAGAGAGCGAAAATAGATGAGTGAAGAAGAAATACTGCATCACAGGAAGTCCCCAACCCAATCCAATCGTAACACAACTAAGAGATGTTTTGGGGACATTTGATCCCGTCCGAACTATATGCTCTATGAAAGAGGAAAGTTTAAAGCTTTATCTTAAAAGCAGAGAGGGTGCATGTCTCCTGATTACAAACTGGGAGCTGGTTGCACAAAGGAGAGGCCTGAAAGCTGAAAGCTCTGCCTCTGAATCTACTTTTAAATACCCTAAAAACCAGAAGTAAACCAGCAGTCTGAGAGCAGAGTGCTCTACAGAGGGATACGCTGCTAGGAGGTCTTAACGATAAGATGGGCTGTGACTGTTTAGGACCTTGTATGCCTGCAGTTTGTTCCCCTGGAGAAGTGCGCTGGCCACACCTGGTAACATCCTTCAGTCCTGTTTGCAAATCCTTCTCTGGGAAAAACGTTACTACTCCTCTGACTCACCTGTCTGCCTTCACTCCTGGATTCCTGAAGGTTGTCTCAAGGTTGAAACCTTAACGCTGTCATACACTCCTCCATACTGCCAGACACTCACTCGGCTACCGTTACCGAAACTTCCTGCTTCGCACCTGCAAGTAAGCCAACACCTGTTAACCTTACTCACCTGCACCACTCTGGGGCTACGTCCACACGTAAATGCAACAACGGAGTTTTCGAAAATATCCACCCTGGCCGGAGTTTTTAAAAATCTCAGTTTTCAGTGACCGAAAACGCCGTTCAATCTGCGTTTTCAAAAATACCCGGGTACGTGTGGACGTAGCCTGGATCTAATCACCTTCTCCTCTATGTCAGAGACCCCTGCGTCACTCCCCTCATCGCTTTGTATGCATTTTCCCTGTGTACAATAAAACCTTGTTAAGCAACAGCTTGCCTCCTCCATTGAGTCTGCTTCTGGATCCACTCCCACGTACTGGCCTGCGACATTTATACCGTCAGAGGCCATAAGGTCATTCGTAACCTCCAGTGGTGCCATGATCGAATCCTTTAGCAGACTGAAGCTCTCAAACCATTCCTTTGTAAATGATCAGCTGTTTGACAAACGCTCTTTCAAGAAGGAAGCAGAGAAAAGTTTAACGTTGAGTCTCATTTGCTAGGACAGCTGGGTCAAGTTAGGGTTTCTTGATTTTAATTACTCCCACCTTAAAGGTCTGCAGTTTGTAGCGTGTTAAATGAATCAAATTTAAAATTGAAGCATTAATTAATTAATGGTGAAATGTCTTTGAGCCGTCTTGTAGGAATGGGCTCTAAATGGCAAATTGATGGTTTAGAGGAAGACATTATTGAAGTTGACTCAGATCGATCGGAGAGATTAAATGTCATCGTAAATATCAGCAGTTATTAAAGTTGCTTATTTAATGACATTTGTGCGATTGTGTATTTTTTTCCCCTCTAATGATTAAAATATTATTTGTGAAGAAATTCAGGTTAAAGTTAAAGGAACACTTGGCTCAACAGAGTTGAGGTGCCTAAGAGGCTGATACACAACCAAGCAGAGGCTGAATGGTGCAAATTTACAATTATTAGTGAGCACAAGAAGCAGAACCTGAGCATCAGATGGTAGCTCACTGGGAGAGAGGACATGGGGGTTGGATCCAGAAGAGGCTGGTGGGTGAAATGAATGTTCAGGCCTTCTTGTGCATAGTGGGCAGTTTGGTCCAGGGGGGATACGCTGGTTTGCTCGTGGGAGGTCGTAGAAGTGAGGGCAGGCTGGTGGTGGAGCTGAAGCTGTTGCACAGGAGTATTTCCAAGATTGAGCCAGCTTGACAAAACAGACGAGGAGATTCTGAGGACAGCAGCTCGTCTGGCCTGCTGGGAGACAGACGGAGAGCAAAGACACAACATCAGTCACAACTCTTTTTCCAGGCCAAACCAAGATCTTCTAAATAAGTGCGACACCATCTCCTCTCCACTTTATATGCGAATGTGTGTGAGTTATACCAGGGACTCAAACAGCTCTAATTTGTTTCCTTCTGTTTTTACAGGAGCCACATCAGTGTTCGTGCTGACGATTTATAGTTTGAACACTTTTAATCCATTTCATCTGATAAGTGGGTGCAAACTAATTACAGCTGAGCACATAGTCCCAGCAAAGCTGTAAGGAAGGAAGAGGCCGGGAAAGAAGACGGGAGGAAAATCCATTTGTAAGGGAGTCGGCACTGAATTGAGCAAACAGCTGCGCCTGGTCGTGCTGAAAACAAAAGAAAAGAGCGGCCTAGTCTTTAACAAAATGAAAGCAATTCCCAGGACATTTCCCCTGGGTTTTCATCAAGAGACACCACTGTTCTTAACAGCTTGACTTTGTGTTTGTACTTTCATTGAGAGAAAATGAACGAGAGACAAAGCAAGAAAGAGAGCGTGGGGGGAAGAGGAAGCGTGGTAAGGCTAACGCAGTCGACTGGCTAAAACAAAAGACACAAAATGAGCACCGCAGGGGATCGAAGAGCTGTCCGCTGATAACCGCTGACAGGTTGAAATGAACCATTCTACCAAGCAGCACATATTAGAAAGCATTCTGTGTAATGCTCTTAGTTAAAATAGCTGCTGTTCACTGCAGTGACTCTTTAACAAGTGAGTTTTAATGCTAATCGGTGCCATAATGCTTGTATAGGCAGACTTGGAGGTAACATCAGCAGTTGTGTATGTGTTTACTGTAAATGTGTCTAATGAAGCAGTAAAACGGCGTGTCCGTTTGGCACTGGATGCCCCTCGAGCACATTAGCCACAAAAACCTGATGGCCTACCAGCTGGCCCATCAGCACACACAACCCACGTATACACAGATGGAATAAACGCCCGAGAGTTCACGAGCAGCTTAGCCTCCCGCTTTTTGAATCCCCTCAAGTTCAGCTGAAAACACAGACTGTTCCTTTAGCGAGGAGCACGCAGAGAGATGAATGGCGATCGCGGTGACCACTCTGCTGAGGTTATTATGCTCCCGCAGACTCGTCGTCGCCGTGTGACTTCATGGACAAAAATTGTTATGCTGCATCACACTTTTCATTAGTTTTATTTTGATGGGTACTGAGACATGCAGTTAAAAATGATGGAAACAGCGTGAAATCACAGATTAGGTGTGAGTCAAAGCACAACTGGATGAAAAAGAGAGAAATCCCTGCTGCCAAAAGGAACAAAGACAGAAGAGAAACAGACATTTTGTGTACTGTACCAGTGGCTGCGGGGTAGGTGCTCGTTTTCTTGTTCTCTAAGCTACTAATAGTGATAAAAAAGCTCTTGTATTTTGTTTTGTTAGTGTTCTCTCCTGTTTAGTTTGTAAATAATGTGCACAACAAAAGCATATCTAAGAGTTTCAGCTTTCTTTACTATTAAAATAATTACTGAAAAAAGCACAAAAGAGTCAGACAGGCAGAGGGTGTTACTTCCTCTCCTCGGCTGACGCACACTGATGAAACGCAGGTGAACCGTAGCCAGGAAGCTACGACTGTGTAGTCTTACTGTCCACAGATTTATCAAAAAGGTTGCTAAAGGCCAACATAAAATCACTAAATCAAAGGCAATTTAGTTGTCAACAGTAAGATGTACGTTACAGGATCACTGCAGTATGATACTGCAACCAAGATTTAATGTGGCTCTAACTGATGTCTGCTTTAGAAACATTCAGTCCTCTGACACAAGCATCACCAACGTTTGCTTCATCACGATCAGGCGAAGCAGAAACTTGCCCAATGCGGTGAAAGACGTCGTCCTGAATTGGAGAAACTTCTTCTTTCACGTGTTCAATATGGGTTTTATTATTATTAAAAAGTTACCAAAAGAAAACAAACATTTACTTAAAAGAACATTTAGAAGCACCTCAGCCAAGTCTTAGCAAATGAGATGCAGCGATCATCGTTTATAACGTTTACATTTAGGGATGGGTATCGTTTAGGTTTTATCCGTATACCAGTGCCAAACCGGTACTTTTGAAAGGTGCCGGTGCTTAAAGAATGGAGAACACAACTTTGTCCAAAAACCTCTCATGTTCAGCTGTTTTTTTGTAAAAAGATAACAATGTTAGCCTTTTCTGCAGCTATGGGGCATATATGGATCACTCTTGGCTGGAAGCAGTGCTTAAACAATGGAAAAAACACAAACTTTGTCCAAAAACCTCTCATGTTAGCTGTTTCCACTTTTTCTTTGGTCATTTTAGCCTTTTTGGCCAGGGTGAAGGGAGCATCTGCCATCAAACAAGAAGACAGCCGCATGTAGCTATGATGATGTTTGCTAGTTCACCTTACATGCATTAATGTAATAACGTGGTTAGCCTACTCAACGTAAATTACACACGAACAACATAAGCTACTCACGCAGAGAAGAACGGCTGCTGCTGCATCATCATCCTCATCATTTCTGCTACACTGGCAGGGCTAGGGGCCAGGACTCTCCTCTTCGGGTTCTTGGGGGATGTTGCTAACTCCGGGTCCGATAACAGGCACCACACCCGCAGTAGATGTGCTCGGTGTGAGGTCTCGCAGCAAGCTATCAAATACGGCGCATTTCTCGGCTTTTAAAAAAACGCTATGCGTCGCCAGGTGTTTCATCAGATTCGAGGTGTTCCTCCTTTGACAGTATCACAGTATCAGCTTAAAGCACTTGTTGCTGCTGAGTTTGCATCTTTTGCTGTGAAGTACAGCCAGACTTTGACCGCTTCGCCTTGGGCATTTTTAATCTGTAGCTCTGCTCTAAAAGAACGTACGTACCTGGGCCCGCCTACTATCCTCGGAAACGTAAAATGATTGGCTAGAATCTAAAGTGTATCACAGCTCAGGAAAAAAAAGCACCGAAATGTGCGCTGCTTTTCGGTCTGGTTACTACCGTTTATGTCAGAACACCGGTACCCATCCCTATTTACATTATTGATCCCTGTGGGGAATTACTCTCTCTGCATTTGACCCATTCACTCAGTGTGCAGCCACTAAGGAGGCGCACCGGGGAGCAGTGTGCAGGGACGGCGCCTCAGGGTAGCTGTTCAGTGGAGTTGAACCCCCAACCTTCCAATCACAGGGTGACCACTCTACCTACGGAGCTATTTGGAGATCCTACATGCTGACGGATGAGGAGCAACATGCTCAGTGAGACCTGTATGGTGGAGGAGCTGATGATTCACTCGATGACAGCCGTTTGCAGACATTTCACAGTTTTTATGGTTACGTTTATTCTGTCATGTCTCTGAGTGGTAGCGTTGAGTTGCGTGTGCTAACACGTTGTTAATGGTGTGTCCAGAGATTACTTCTGGTTTGTTCTGTTTTTAGGGAATTTCTGATAGATTCCCTCAAGCAACAGTTATGGCCACAGGCAGTGTGGATCCAGGGTGTGCAAATGAACAAATGCTGAATGCCTTAAAGGAAAATTCAGATTTGACATGTAAGTTCACCTAAACTCTGGTTAGGATTTGGTCAAGATCAAGGTCACTCACTAAACCAACAAGATTTGCAACAAATGTCCAAACAGTTTCACAGAATATAGACGAGCAGAGGAACAAGCTTGTCTTCACAATCAGGGTTTAACTTGTGCCACAGAGTGTTGGTAACTGGAAGAACTTCAAAGCTGAGGAGCATTTGAGTTGTTTCAGTCTCGTCGGGATGCCTCCAGGTCCTCTCCCCGGGGACGTACTCTGGGCCTGTCCAGCTAAGAGCGCACCCCAAGGCAGACCTGGAGCATTCTGGAAGGACTACATAGGACCCCATCTGGCTTGTGATTGGCCTTGGGCTTTCCCCCAGAAGAGCTGAGTACATGACAGCAGAAAAGGGCATAAAAACTAGAATATTTAGTATGTGTGTGCACATGTGTCATAAAGAGAAGGCGAATAGAAACCATACAGCTGCAAATGAACACATTCTTGGTTTTTCTTCTTTGTATGTGTACAGATGAGAAATTGGGAGGAAAGTAATAAATGTGGCAGGGATGTGAGAGTAATTATAGTGACGCATGAGTATCTACACAGGGAATATCAGATTATTCCCGTTGAACGTGTCAGTTTAAAATGTGAGTGTATTCCTGTGATTTCATACCTTTCTCATTAGCGAATGAATTTAATTTTAATTTGCATTCGGGTTTAGGAGTTATCATTTACTTTGGCTCTACACTTTCTGTTTGTTTCAGTATCACTCATGTGATGAAACTATATCTTCTTCAAGTGTGACAGAGTTTCTTTGAGTTTCTGTGTGAGTGAATTATTCAGTTGGCAATGAAATAAATAAGAAAATTCCAGCCTAATGGCCACACAGCCTAATGTGGTCAATTCAAAGCATTTTATTCTTCATTTCTTTATTTGTTTGGTTAAATTTGACTGAAAACCCACTCGTGTGTGAGACTAATTTCCAAGGCTTTGTCCAGGCACTGTGTTAATATTTGTTTGGTGTAACTTGGGAAAAATAATGACAAAGATTTACTTGGTGTAATCCTTACATTACTTTGGTCCTGTAGTGTCTGATTGATTTATGGTTTGTCATTGAATTTATATTTACAGAATGAAGACGATATATTTATAAGATGCTTAGTCATTTATAAATCCAACATTTAATTCTTCATTCTTCCAATTTCATTTGTCTGATGAGTTTACTCTTTAGGTATTTGAAAATAAATGTAAACAGAAGTTTATTACAATCTAAAGTGACTGAGGACATAACGTGGATGTTTCCAGTTCATCAAATCTGACAGAGCAGTCGTTACTTGTCGTGGGCTGAGTTCATGATATATTGTGTATTTCTTTTGTTAGTATGGGGAAATGTTAGGTTCTTGTTTTGTATTATTAGTTAGAACTTGAGGCTTCATGTTTTGTTATTTATCGTTTGGGTTAAGCTCCTGTAAAACCCCCGAGTGGCTCAGCCTTAGTTTTGTTATTGATCCCTGCATTTCCCCTTTTCCCTGGGCTTTGGTCTCACCTGCCCTTTGTGTTTCATGTCTCATGTGTGAAGCCCATGTTGTTTGGTCTGCCTCATCATGTTTCCTGTGTTATGTTGTAAGAGTCCAGTATGTTCTTTGTTCATTGTATTTAGGTTCCCTTCCTCTGCCTTGTTATTAGGTTCCCGTGTGTCAGTGGTGTTCCCGTGTGTTCCCATTGTTGTTTATTGTGTCATGTCTCTGGTTGATGCTGTCATGCCTGTCTTGTCATGTTTTTCTGTTTATTTTGAAAGTCCAGTTTTCATGTCATTGTTTGTGTTTACATTTCCTGTGCATCGTTATGTTCATCCTTGTCAGCTGTTTCCTCGTGTGTCTCGACTTCCCCTGATCCCCTCGTGTGTGTATTTAAGTCCTCTGTTTTCTATGTTTCGTTGTCAGGTCGTCTGTTTGCGTCTCCATAGTGTTTCGTCATAGTTTACTCAGTGTTCATAGTTTGTCGTAGTATTTTCACTGAGTTTCTAAGTCCTTTAGTTTTCTGAGTGTTCACAGTTTTCTTAGTTTTCATAGCTTGATGCTTTTTCATGTGCCAACATCCAAATAAAGGATCGTCTTCTGTTCAGCCAGCAACTCAAGTGTCTGCTTCTGGGTCCTGTAAACTAAACTCATCGGCGCACCCCGCCGTGACAGTTACAATAAGCTCACTTCGTCCTGTCCTGCTCTGTGCTTCTTACATCTCTGAGTGACGTTATCTCACATTCACTTCTCTCCCTGGACCTTTAGCTAGCAGCAGGCTGTGTGACACACTGCACACCATCAGTTTGGCTGTTTGCTGTTATTTGCTGACCTGTTAGAGATGTTGCATTTGAAATTACCTGCCAGTATAAAACCATTACTACCTTTATGTTGGTTCATGTGTGGACGCTCTGCACTGTAAACGCTGTTCTGCATCGTCCCAATTTAGCCCCAGTGCTCGAAAAGATGTATTTTTGCAGCTTATATGTCTTTGTGTGCATCCCCACTCTGTTAGGTGACGGCTGTGTGCAGACAGGAATGGGACCCAAGATGCAGACTCCAGAGAGAAACTTAAACCAAAACAGCTTTAATGCTGAACTCAAACATAACATAACTGGAAAAAAGTCTAAATAAACTAACACCGGTGGATGGGCAAAACACAGCAAAATAAACGGTAGATCGCGACACGGACACAGAGAAACACAGGGCTTAAATACAAAGAGGGAGCAATCAGGGAATGAGTAACAGGAGGGAAACACAGCTGGGGCAAATCAGAACTGATGAGACCAAAGAAGCGTAAACTGAACACACTGAGAAAAGACAGAGACCTTCAAAGTAAAACAGGAAACACATAACACAGACTCACATGCAGGCACTACAGAGGGAACAGAGACGTGGGACCAGGGCAGACAGACACTGACTGAACACGGGGATATAGGAACTAAGGATACACAGAGACGCGAACTAGACAAGGGGATACAGGTGATAGGGGAGACAGAGCAACTAGAGAAGACAGAGACATAAACCATAAGACAGAACTCAAAGAAACCAAAGACTAGAAAGTATAAATAATATAATAAACTCAAAAACCCTGGGTCAACGACCCAGGCATCCTAACACACTCTTGATGTTACACCAGTACGATCTATTACTGTTCCCTACATTTAGGTTCACATTGATGTTTGAAGAGTTTTCCTGCTGGTATCAGTCAACCTGAAGCTCGAGCTGTCGAGTATTAATTTTTTACTATCACGTGTTTAACATTTTGAAGATATAAGATATAAAAAAAAAGCTTACTTGGTGATGAAGAAGCTTGAGTTAAATTAATTACCGAGTCATATTTTAATTTAAAATGACTGCTGAAAATGAATTATTTTGTTATCAACTGTCTGCTTCTTGTGAAGAATTCATGCGAGTACACTGCGAGACAATGGAGAGCGATGACATTCTCTCGAGACCACTTCACTTCTTGGATTCATTAATTAATCGTGTTGTTTATTTGTTTGCTAATTTGCATGTAATTGTTTAATGGTCAGCTCTTTGCAGACCTATTTCTAACGCCATGACCGCACTGATTGCAAAGACAGAGCATAAAACAAAACAATTTAACTTCTCTAATTTGTCGTGACTCGTTCCAATCTTTCAGACGGCTCTCGGACGGAATTTGAATGAATTGAACACATCAGACATTCGGAAGATTAGTGTCGAAGCCTTCTGGGCTACTAAGTGGAAATATTGTTTACAAGGGAAAACAAGTATATACATTTGTGCCAAAGGGTGTGGCGATATGTGCAAATAACACACGAATGAAGCAACTGTTGTTAACAGAAGTTAAGAAAGAGGTTACAGGGCTGCCACACAAGGACACAGAAACAGTTTCCAGGGCTCTGCCAACTTTTACACAGATTTCCTTGCATCATATATCAGCACCAGGCCGTGATGCCGCTGTGACATGAAAGTAAGTGCTGCTTTTCTATGTTTGTCTGCTTTGTTGTTGTGTTTATTTGTTTAGAGTCAGCTTGTCAATAAATTAACTAAACATAATGAATTAAAAGCTTTTTACAGACGTGTTTGGGAAGTCTGGTGTGCACTTTCTAAAACTATATGGTCCTCCTGCCAGTCCATTACTCACTTTAAGCCTTTATTGACTTTGCCTTAAACCTGATAGCACTCTCTGTACCGCTGTGCAGCAGTGGGGACAATAATGATCTATTAATGCCTTTTGAACTGATAAACAAGCAGTTTTGTACATCGAGCGTTTGTTTAGAGCTGAGGGATTGTCTGAGTTCTTCATTATCAGCAGCGCTTTTCAAACACAAATTGTTACTAAAATGAAGAGAAACTGATTAGCATCATAAATTAAAACCTGTTCTTATCCTACTCTTTGTGGTCTATCCTAGAAGTGCAGATTACAAAAGGTTCATCTTGACCTGTTTCATCTCGACGTCTTAACTAATGACGCGCCGATATTTTTGGCTACCACAGCCGGCCAATCTGCACCAAGACTTCGAGCACTGTTTTCAGAAGCACCCTCGATGATTTTGACCTGCTGCCAGTGCAGCCCGTTGCGATAACTGAATCAGGGTTTCTTTTTGTTCTGGCGTGTAACAGTATCCAGTTCTTTGATGTCATAAAGTACCTACGACGGTTCTTTCTAACCACGAGCGGCGCCACAATGCGACCGTGAAATAAATGAACAAAATCCTGCAGAAGAATAATTCCCGATCAAACATGAATTCCCTGTTCTCAGTGAACTCACGTACACTCTCATATTTCCTTTGACTAACATGCCGTCACATCACCCTTTTAGAATTTCCTTTGTGTTCAGTCTGAGCACCTTAAGGCTCATCTGAGCTCGTCCTTGCTTTGAATAGTAGAGCGTGCATTATGACTCATCTTCTGTTTTCTTGTTTTGCCCAGCACTCTCTGGAGGGTACAAGTCAGCAAAGGCAAAAAATATAGAGACTTTACAAACGAGCATTTGGCAGTGGGTGCATTGTTTAGGCGTACTTTGAATAATGGCTGTCTGAGGGTTAATTTAAGCAAGATTTAAGGAGGAGTTTTATTTGGTTCAAATTAAGAAATTAAAAATTGTCATAAAGATGTGGGTGCGTAACCTGTGTAGAAATATGCATGAAGGCACAGAATGTTTGCATAATGCATGGTGGGTATGTTGAGAAAGCAGGCTTGCTCTTTTCTGCAGTGATCAGATAGAATACATGAAATAACTGCAGCTTCACAGATCATAAGAAGGACTCTTTCAGTCGGTTTACCTTTTAATGTTTTGCATTTACAAAAGGCTCAGGATGTGCACACACAGCAGGGTGGTAGAAAACGCTGCAATGTCATAGTTTTATAATGTCCATCTTCAGTATTTCAAAATAAAGCAGCCCCGTCTGCACTTTCCACCATGCAGGACATCACCGAAGCCGATATCTAATACTGCACTCTGAGATAACTTGGAGGATTCACTTTCGAGATATATTTTCCACCAGCTACTTTCGTGATTTGTGTACTTTTTGCCTGTCTCAGATTCTCCGTCATTTTTTGTTTTGGCTCTCTAAAGGATGAGTGCGTCCATACACAAACTAGTCCCCTACGCAAATATCCATCCACATCTTATCCAGCTGTGCTCAGCTGGATTGCACATGGTGATCGTTTTGTTTTGTTTTGTAATAAAGGGAATGACAAAATCAAATGGATGCATGTTTGATTTTGTCATTAACAGCATTAGTGAACAATAACACTGATGTTTATATGCATTTTAAAACTATTCTATGTTGTTGTCACCATTGAAATGTACGCAATAACTGACTCACTGATTGTGAAGTTTATATGTCTATCATACACACTTTAGGACAATTCGGCATATTTGTCATTATTTAACTGCATTAATATTTCTTACAACTGAGAGAGAAGCAGTGAGAGGTGTGGGGCTCTTCTGTAAAACCACCCACAAAATTATTGTATCAATCAATAAATATGTTCTAGTTTAATAACGAATAATTACAAGCTCTGTAGACAAGTCCTTCGTTCAGTTATGAGAACTTGTAAAGTACAAAACCCCGAGGGAAGAGAGCGGTAACTTATCTGTCGAGCACCTCATCAGAGAGGATAAAACAATAAAACCGGTGAATGCAGATGAGACTCCACTGAGAACAATGGTGAAAAAGTTGTTTATACCTGAAACAAATGCCAAAAATATGGTGATAAAAGAATCCAAACAAGACCCATTTGGCATCAAACATGGATATGACAAGTGACAAATACAAAGAAGCTTTAGGGAGCTCCTTTTGCTCAGTAGGAGATAAACAATGGGCTCAGCTGCCTGGGAAGAGGACGGTGACGAGATCAGAGCCGTCTGCGTAAAAGACTTAACAGTAATCACGGCAGAGTGGGAAAAGGGGAGTTCACAAGAGACGAGGCCAACTACTGTCAAAGTGGAGGAAACTGCCAGAAGAACTGTGGAAACCTGTAAGAGGTCAGGAGGACCTGTTCAGTGTGGTTCAATTAAAGGCGAGGCGCATCATCCATGACGTCTGTAGAAACACGCAGTAAAAACACGGAACGAAAGAAATGTGCAGTTCTGCTCTCTTAGCCTTAGAGCCCTGGTCTCAGCTAATCTGTTGTATCTTTAAGAATATTACATTTCTAACATATTTGTTAAATAAATAAATGTTACACAATAGAAAACTTTAGTTTGACTTTCTATTGCATTGCCATATGATTAGCAGTCCAGAAACATTTTACAACAATGTATGAAACACTCATTTTCCCAGTTTTTTAGTTTACAACAATAGTATTTGTTTATTTATTTATTGTTTGACTACTGATGAGGGTGGAGATGCAGCCGAGGAGGAAAAACATACCTTATGCTGATAATGTCACATGAGCACTTCTTTCTACAGTCTTTGTATGAAAGTCATAACAACATTCTGATGACGATTCAACTCAATTTTATTTACACAGCGCCAAATCACGACAACAGTCGCCTCAAGGCTCGTTATATTGTACAGTAGACCTTACAATAGTACATACAGAGAAAAACCCTACAATCATATGACCCCTTATGAGCAAGCACTTTGGCAACAGTGGGAAGGAAAAACTCCCTTTTAACAGGAAGAAACCTCTGACAGAACCAGGCTCAGGGAGGGGCGGGGCCATCTGCTGTGATTGGTTGGGGTGAGAGAAGGAAGACAGGATAAAGACATGCTGTGGAAGAGAGACAGAGGTTAATAACAGATATGATTCAATGCAGCAGCCTACGTCTATTGCAGCATAACTAAGGGAGGATTCAGGGTCACCTGGTCCAGCCCTAACTATATGCTTTAGCAAAAAGGAAAGTTTGAAGCCTAATCTTGAAAGTAGAGATAGTGTCTGTCTCCTGAATCCAAACTGGAAGCTGGTTCCACAGAAGAGGGGCCTGAAAACTGAAGGCTCTGCCTCCCATTCTACTTTTAAATACTCTAGGAACAACAAGTAGGCCTGCAGAGCGAGAGCGAAGTGCTCTAATAGGGTGATATGGTACTACAAGGTCATTAAGATAAGATGGGGCCTGATTATTTAAGACCTTGTATGAACTTGACATTTTTGGTGACAGATACTTCGAGCTGACAAGGTAAACTGTTAATGTGACAGAAAGCCCTCACTGCAGAGAGATTTTTATAACCTTGGACAGCGAATAGTTGAAAGCAGGATTTGTGAGTCACCTTGAATAAATGAGATGTTGTTTATGTTATATTTTATGCAGATATGAAATATGGCTGGTAAACTGCAGAGGTATTAGGCAAACATGAAGAGAGAAGCGGTGTGAGATTTTAATGAATAATTGAAGACGGTGATACTTTCTTCAGTCATATTTGGATGAAAGTGGCCCATTAAAATTAGTTAAGAGGATAAGAAAAACTTGAAATCACTGGAAGGCAGTACTTCTGGCTTTAATACAACTGAATGCAATAATAATACATTCAGATATGAAGTATGACTGGGTGAGTGCCTAGATGAGTTTAACCACAGTGAGTTGAATAAAATCATTATTTATAATTGACAGCTTGTCCCGAAGGCTTTAGATCCAAAATTGTCGCTCTTTAACTTCGTCTTTGAGTGGACAATTTTCTAGAACCTGACAGTCTTTTCTGTTTTTAAAAAAAGGAATAAAAGAAAAAGGAGAAAAACCTCTGTGCCGTGTCCAAGTGCGATAATTTCGAGCCAGATTCAGATCCGAGGCAGTCAAATGCATCACAGAGTTGATTAGCTTTCAGCCTGATATACTTCCATTAATCATTAGCTTCTATTAGGACACCACTGTGGCTGATTGCTCTCTGCTTTGGCTCAACACATCGTGGTTTTGGCAGAGGTTTTTGTGCCTGTGAGAAACTGTGGCGGTGTAATTTGAGTTTACAGGGGCGCTTCTTAGGGGCATGAATGCACCCAGCCAATGTCATGCAATCTGGGCAGTCATATACAAAAACGTGCATCTTGCCTCTGCAGCTTCATGCATTGCTCAGCACATTGTGCAGAAACAGACACAGACATCTAATGGATGTTAGCATGATCCTCACAATGATTATAGTCCATACTTGAGTTTCCTGCAGGCAATACATACTGGCAATGTAAACTCCGAGTGTTTCTATGCTGCCAAAAACAAACTCCTCTTGTTCCTCTCGGTCATATTTTCTGAAATGGTTACAATCTACTGAACATCTGTTGCTGAATTCACTGGCTTTACCTTATTCTACTGTGAGTTAACACTGGCTGTATCACCTGTAGCAACAAGCTCCTTAGTTTCCGTTGATGAAACAGCTTTAGGTGAATACTGCTGTTTCACAGCTATGACACCAATATCGTGTGGCGCAAAGAAAGCAAGTTTGCAGGTGAGTCTGCAGGTGTCCTAGATGAAAGCTGAAGTAGAGCTCTTTCCAGCTGACACACATTTATTATCAACTGTTACGATTTGCATTTCACAGAGGCGTTTCTTTTGCCCTTTTTACATACAAATTCAAAATAATGCTTATACTTGCAGAAGGTACACAGGCTGTACTGTCTGCTCTGTCAGTAGCAGAGTAAATATATTAACTGGCACCAATACACTACAGAAAATAGAACTAGTGCACAAGGACGGTTCATGAATGTAGTGAAGGAGGATATGCAGAGAGCTGGTGTGACAGAGGGGGATGCTCGTAATAGACACGGAGAGGTGGAGGCAGATCATCCACTGTGGTGGCCTAAAGGGAAGAAGCAAGAAAAAGTAGATCTGCTGCTTTCCTGGTGTTCGTTACTGTCCTCTACTATAAGTGTGGCTGCAGAATTTAAGGACATGGCACAAATCACCTCTGAGAACAGTTTACCACAATGCAAATATATCGTCATAATTAGCTTTAAAGTGGCAGCTGGATAACAAAATGACTGCTGGGATTGACTGTGAGGCAGGGCTGGACTGGCCATCGGGCGTACCTGGAGGGCCGCTCGTGATTTTTCGTTTTTATGGGCCGATGGGGTTTTATTTCTTTTCTTTTTTTCAACGGTATAAATGAATGGTGGTGGATTAACCATTTGGTCATGATCGACTCTGGGCTGGACCAATTACAGCCGAGGAGGTCGGACTTTAAACTTGAGGTGAAAAGGCACACGGTTTGTCCCGCACTACTTCAGCTAGAAAGTTGCTAATTCAATCATGAAACTGATCAATGATCAGCTGATCGGCTTTTCTCTCTGCGCCAGAAAGAGGAAACCAGCGGATTCGCTAAACAACAGCAGCACGTTTAAGCTTGATCAGCTGTTGTTAGAATTTATTTAATATTAATTTCTAGTATCAGCTGATGTTTGCTGGAGCCACAGCTGTAAAAGCTGCTGGTCATGATGTCGGTTTGGATATGTGGTGAGAGGGAAACATGAAGATGAAACCAGGAGATGTCCTTACTGGATCATCAGAGCTGAACAGGTGATGGAGAAACAGGTTTACCTTTTAGGTGACATGAATGAGTTGAAGGGAAGTTATGAACTGTTTCTGAGAGACAAATAACACCAGGATCCTTTTCTAAGCAGCTGACAGCTGGTAACTGTGCAGGGGCGGGTCTAGCAAAGTGTTGCCAGGGGGGCAGGTAGGGCATTAACAGGGAGAGGGGGGCACAAAGAAATACTTTTCTTTCTTATTCTCATTTAAAATGTCTAGCTTTTAATAAATAATTATCTGAATCTTACAACCAAAGTTTTCATCTGATGTAAAATGTATAGAAATCCATTATTGTATTCAGTAAATATTAAGTCTAGTATATATCCTAGTAAGTTATAGTATTCTTTCCTTTGTTAAGGTACCATCTGTGCAGGCTGCGATTCTGCTGAAGAAAGATGTTGAATGAATTTAATTACTGGAGAAAAATAATAGATTTCTGTGCATTTGTTTTATACGTGCATTAAATTAAAATCGGTTTTGTCAACTAAGCATCTTGAGGCAGAGGGTGGGGGAGTGGTTCCCTATTTTTTTTTTTTTTCTTTTGTTGCTGGGAGTTAGCAACCCTATTAGTGAGGTATATGTAATTAGGTTGTTTTATATTTTTGCCAAGTACTGTTTAGAATAGCAGAATAGTGAGGATGGTGAGGTTTAAGTTTATTATAAAGGCTTTATGGCTTTAATACCACGGTGGGCCGGTCACTGGTCAAAGTGCCCGGGCTGATTTTTTTGTCCCAGTCCAGCTCTGCTGTGAGGCTTTCAAAGAAGAAACTAGTGATCGATAATCGGAAATAAACCACAACTATCTGTTTCATTAGCATCTAGCAGCACAGTGTCAGCACGCTGATGTGAAAGTGAGAAACACACAGGGAGGGAGCATTTCAGCTAACAGGGGATTTCTTCAGACCCTTTTTGTTTTCCAAGCAATATTCATGTAATGCCAGACGCAACCTACGTCTAATAGAACTGAGATTTCTGCTTCAATCAGATGCAAAGCCACTGGGGTACACTCAGCATGAGAAGAGGAGATAAAGACAGAAGGCAGTACTGTATGTGGCTGTGTGATGTAAAGCAGGTGAAACAGGCAGAAAAATGACAGGGACAACGAAACAAGAGTCAAAGAAGGTGAGTTAAGATTCAGAGCATCCACACACACTGAGGATCCTCTCCTCCGGATCACAGGTGAGCTCATTGCCTCATGTCATGGATGTCTGACTGAGGCAAGCACAGGCAGGGCTCTGACTGACACGTCGCTCTGCCTGCTTACATTTGGAAATAGAGTCGTTACTACTCGTTTAAGGGCTCGCTGCTGTTCTCACCATCTTCTAGTTTGTCTTCCTAAAGTCCTCCTCGTATTGTATTTGCTTTGAATTCATTTTGCTCTTGAAAGCATCAACACCTTCATACACACAGCACCCTGAAATGAAAATGGCACAAAGCTTTTATGTAGTGTTGTAGCTGCATAGATGCAAAAACATGAGTTATTTCAGCCTATGGCTCGGTAGCTGCTAGGCAACATGTCAGCATTATAATGTATGATGTATAATTTAGTTTCCATAGATATAAATGAAATGTTGTACTTCTGAAATGAAAATGACAGGATGCTTCCATAAGCTGTTATTAGGGGCATGATACCACCCCCTTGACTTGCCTTTTTTATTAGTCTCTTCCCTTTTTGCTCTTCCTCTGCTGGTGTGATTGTGGCCGGTTGAGTGTTGTTGCTTGTGTGTTCCAGAGGTGAAGTGTTTCCCGGGTCTCTGTGCTGGCTGCCTACACCTGAAGTTCATTGTTGATTACTCACCTGTGCAGAGTTGAGCTGGTTACTCCCCAGCTATGCAGTTCTCCCTCGTTGATGCTAGATCTTTGCCCTGCACGTGGTACCAAAGCGTTGGCGATTAGCTGGTTCTTGTTTATGCTTGGATTTAGCTTTGATTCCTTTGCTCAGACGCCAGCTGCTGTAGGAGTCTCAGAGGGGAGAAATGCAAGAAACATGAAGAAAGAGAAGAGTGCTGTGTAGATGAACCTGCCTCCCCCTGCATTACCCATCCACAGGAGTCAGCGACAGACTGCTCCTGTTCTTCTCTAGAAAACACCCTCGTTACTTCTGTCTGCAAGGAAATAAAAACAAACAAATATATGTTTTATGAGTCATTTGTCTATGTTGGGTTTTTGACATTTTATTGAAATGACCGTATAGGTGAGCGACTACACTCGGGCAAACTTGAAACCACCGCTTACACTTTTTAAAAACAGACACTACTTTTCTTGAAACTGTTACCGGTGACCCATGAGTGCCACTTTTGTGAGGACAATCCAAGCCTCCGTGTGTCTATGATCTCCACAGTGAACTTGAAAGGGCGCGATTGTTTGGGGAAAGCGGTTTAGTGAAAACTTTATTAAATACAAATTATGTTTTGGTCAAGCTGACTTGCTGTGCAGTCCTGTGAGACGGGGGATAAGCAGGGAACAAGTGTTCTGGGTCTTTTTAAGGATAAATAGAAAAACTAATATTACACTGCATACACACAGCAAAGCTGCCCAAAAACCTCAACAGTCTCCATATTTGTGTATCTTATTTCTTCCTCGGGTCTTTTGCTCTCATCTCCTCTCCTCCACAGACTTGTTTATTCCTTTGCTTCAGATTGGTTCAGCTCTCCATGGCAGGGTAGCAACAGGGCTGTTTGTGATGTCTGTATGGTCGGAAGGATGACAGTGAGAGGCTTGATAGCTCCATTAATGTTTCTTTGGTCTTCCATTTCAAGGCTGCACAAGTGCTCTAATGCCCACACACGTACGCGCGTGCGTGTGTGTGTTTTCTTTTCAGAAAACAGAAAAAAGTATCACGGGTAAAAAGACACTGTGTTGATCTGTATTACTCACATTGTGGGGATGTAAATCTGTTTACAGAGTCATGTTTTGTGATAAATTCAATTTTTTATTTGTCACGTACACAGTCATACACAGTACGATATGCAGTGAAATGCTTGGACAACTGCTCGTGACCTAAAGAAAACAAAAGGAAAAGGCTATGAATAAGATAGGAAATAAATATGAAAAATTAAAAAGTGTAAATTTAACTAGGAAGGAATAAAATATAAATTAAGGTTAAAAATGAAATAACTGTACAACACAAATTAGAATGAAGGGTAAATTTAACTGGGGAAGAATAAGATAAAATATATAAATTAAAGTTGAAAATAAAATAACTGTGCAACAAAATACACAATATAGAACTATATAAGAATGTATGAAGAAACACACACACACACACACACACACAATAACAGCAGCTGTACAAGTATTAACTGATAAAAACCTTTAGGTTTACATCATAAGGGTTAAGGGAATAAATGTACGGTGTATCTCTAATGGTGTTGCTGAGAAAAGAGTCGTGGCAGGAATGTTTCCAAACTTTTTTTTTTAAGTACTCGAGCGAGTGTGTGGCAGGTGTCTTATAAATAATTCGACAGCTCTGACAGCGGTGGACTATCAGGCCACCTGAAGTTTCTGTCTGTTCAACTTAGAGTCAGAGAGACATCTGTGGCAGACTTTTGGGAGGTCTGGACTGTTTTGCAGTAAGCTGGAGTTTGGTTGTCGAAGCTAAACTAAACTAAATAAAGAATAAGAGTACATGAATTTTTAGATTTTAGTATCGTCTGAATCTAGCAGGATAGCTCCCACTACCTCCCACAGTGGCAGTGACTGTCGTCAGTGAAAAAAAATACCAGCTTACTGACTTTAACAAGTTTTTTTTTCACTAATCAGTCAGTTTGTGCACTTTACAGAACTGCATTTGGGTAGCTGAAGAGTGCGAGGGGTTGTTCAGTAACGTTTATTTAGCGCTCATCCAAACTTTTCGTCTGAACACTGACTTCAACAGCTGGACAAAGCTGCATTACACACAAGCTACTCATATCGTCGCAATAGAGCACTTCACTCAGACTGCTGCCTACTTGTGCTTCCTGGATTATTTAAAAGTAGAATGGGAGGTAGAGCCTTCAGCTTTCTCTACTTTTGATTAAAACTTTAATTTAAAGCTTAAAACTTTCCGCTTTGATAAAGCTTATAATTAGAGCTGGATCAGGTAAATGCCGCATACAAAGTACTTGGATATAGAAAGAAGTGCTGGTATATGGCTCTGTGTGCTCAAGTAGAGTAGAAAACTGCTACATCAGAACTATTCCATTCATCATTTACATCACTTTGCATTTAATTGTGAGTTATTATTCATCTCTGGCTCTCTTTTGTCTCGTCTCCCTCCCCTCACCCCTAACTGGTCGCAGATCCCAGAGTCTGGTTCTATCGGAGGTTTCTTCCGGTTAAAAGGGAGTTTTTCTTCTCACTGTCGCCAAAGTGCTGCTCATAAGGGGTTTCTCTCTTTATTCTTTACCTTACAATATAAAACTATTGCGGCAACTGTGGTTGTGAGGTTCATTACTTTCAGCAGTTTCCTTGTTCACAATAGTTCCACATGTTTGATGAAGCAGATTTTTTTTATGCTGATGGGATTTGTGCATCATCCCACGACCAAATCCAGAATTGTCTCATGTCAATGCAGAGCTTTAATTTTTATACACTTCCAAAGCTTGAGCAGTTACTTACTCCCTCAAACTGCACTGACAGAACTGACCAACAGAAAGCCAAAGCTGTGCACATTCTTCACAGCATGACAATATTTTCTTGGAGCTGGGCTGCTTGGCTCTCCAGTGGGCTGCACTGATGTTAAAAAACAAAGTTTTTAACATGACTGACTGCAGGGTCGCCTTCATCATTACCATGGTTTGTATCCAGGACACCAAACGGTAAACCAAAGCTGTATTAGCCACAGTGTCACACTGCTGTCTGACCGTCTGTGTAAACACTATTTACTAATCTAGCCTGAGAAAAAGAACTAGTCCTCACCTTAGCATGTGCCCGTCTCAGTCTTTGGCTAAGGGTTGCAGTTACAAGTGACACTGTAACTCTTACCAGTCAAACTGACTATGTTTTTGTCATGGTTGGCTGTGTGGCAGGCGAGCAGAAGCGGTGGACCCAAAAATGCAGGACTCTTGGAGACGGGAATAAACTGAAAACGCAGCTTTATTGCTGGAAGAATGATTCACAAAATAAAACTTACAAAAACAAAACTCTAAACCGAGGTGCTGGCAGACTGGACATTACAAACACAGAGGAAGTTGACAGTACAACGCAACAGGGAGCACAGGAAAACACAGGGCTTAAATACACAGGGGAGTAATCAGGGAATGGGCAACAGGAGGGAGACACAGCTGGGAGGAATTAGGCTAACGAGACAGGGGAGAGGTAAAACTGAACACACTGACATGAGACACGAACTTTCAAAGTAAAACAGGAAATAAGAAACAAATCACAAAACCGCAAACTTGACACAGAGAGAAAGACAGAAAGAATATGGCACAGAAAACAGAAGACAGTGACCTAAACTAAAGGCCAAACGAGATAAGGAGAACAAAACCAAAAATAACCCTTAATACAAAATCAAACAAGCACAACTCAAAAACCCAAATAATTCATATATTTAGCAAACCAAAACAGAAACAGAAAAAGCTGGGTCAAAATTGACCCAGAACCGTGACAGTTTTAAGATTTTACTCGTGATTTCTTCACAATTCTAAAAATAACTAAAGAACCAAATTACTGAATGAAAAGTGTTTACTGAACCCCAGCACTGAACCTGAGTCCATTTTATTTATAATTTTATTTATATTTTATGTTTTATGAAGCTCAACATCCTTATTTCTTGGCTCACTCATATACTATTCCCGTCCCTAAATACCTTATTCTCTCTGGCACTTATTTCACAAATACCCACCACCACCCAGCTCCACCTGCCACAAGACTACGGCACTCACCACTGGGGCTGACTGTGACGACTCCTGCAGAGCATTAAGTCAGGAGCTGCTCCGGTCCTGGCTCGATTTCTCACTGGCAAAGTCTCTCAAGTTGAAGTATTGTTTAATGAAGCATAAAAGTTTTTTGTGCTAACTGTCCTCAGTGCATGTTTTATTCATGGCTAAAAGCTGTTTCCCAAAAGATCATCAGTTTAAATTTGAAGTATGTTTCTAGTGTCTACATTTAATATCAATCAACTAAAAAATGTTCTACTTTTCTACCTTTATTTTCAATTCAGTTTGATTTATTTACACAGCGCCAAATCACAACAACAGTCGCCTCAAGGCGCTTTATATTGTACATTAGATCCTACAATAATACATACAGAGAAAAACCCAACAATCATATGACCCCCTATGAGCAGCACTTTGGCGACAGTGGGAAGGAAAAACTCCCTTTTAACAGGAAGAAACCTCCGGCAGAACCAGGCTCAGGGAGGGGCGGGGCCATCTGCTGTGATTGGTTGGGGTGAGAGAAGGAAGACAGGATAAAGACATGCTGTGGAAGAGAGACAGAGGTTAATAACAGATATGATTCGATGCAGAGAGGTCTGTTAACACATAGTGAGTGAAGAAGAAACACCCAGTGCATCATGGGAATCCCCCGGCAGCACGTCTATTGCAGCATAACTAAGGGAGGATTCAGGGTCACCTGGTCCAGCCCTAACTATATGCTTTAGCAAAAAGGAAAGTTTGAAGCCTAATCTTGAAAGTAGAGATAGTGTCTGTCTCCCGAATCCAAACTGGAAGCTGGTTCCACAGAAGAGGGGCCTGAAAACTGAAGGCTCTGCCTCCCATTTAATACATATATTAACTCGTTACTTTACTGATTACATGATTGCACATTTTTTAATGTGTTGATGAGCAAGAAAACCTTAGAGCTTAAGGCTACAATTGGGATAGGAAGCACTGCCCACACTCTTTGTATATAAACTGCTAACTAAACACTGTGCATTTTCCAGCTAATATTTGAGCACTTTGCTACTTTTAGGATGGAGTGCATCATTTTTTAATCATACTCTAAATACTGAAAATGTGTAATTATGTTGGCCAACAGTTTTATTAAGAAGAGGACTTGGATTTTTCCTTTTGCCCATAAAGGTCTGGAGAAGCCTAAATGCGCTGCAGTCTTTGCCTTAGCTGCATATTAGGACTCAGCAGGGGACCCCTACTAGACGCTCAAGCCTCCAGCTCTTGTTTTTGAAATCCTCCACTAGCAGAGACTCGAAATCCATTTAATTAGTGCCAACATTTGCCTTAAATTTTACATTGAGATTTTCAGTTATTGTAGGCTGGCAGGATGGTAGCTACAGGTGGATTATTTATGGAGGAAGATGAGCTCTTCAGCAGATTCATCTTCAGCAAGGATAGTCTCATTAGAAAATTATTTTAAGATTATAAAAATATAGTCAAGTGTGTTTCCAGTCCTTTTCTTCTCCACACAGGTAAAAGCAAAATTATAGTTGAGATTGTGAGCCTCGGCCTCTCATCAATAGCTTGTACAGAGCTACTGGCTTTTGTATGAATGAATCTTGTCACTGTATCAGTTATTCAAGATGTACCTGAGTATTTGAACACCCTACAGTCAAAGGTTTCTTTAAATCACTGATAAGTGCTACATACAAAAACAGGCAGCGAGGCACAGTGAGACAGCTGGGGGGCAAAAAGTCAAGAAGAAAAAGTAACAGATGCTTGATGATGATCGTGGTGGAGCACAGCACATGAATACAGTCTGCTGAATCCAAAGTTCCCACCAATATTCATCATCACTTTTGAGAGGTGAAGAAATAGAAACTCACATAATGGATGTGCAGTCGACAAATCTTTAGGACTTTGTAACTCTGTCATGTCAATATGGACCAAAATGTATCCAAAGTGTGATGTTTCCATTACTTTGTTGAATTTATGCAATAACAAATTACAGCAGTTCTGAAGGCAAAAGAAGTCCAGCCTTTTACTGGCACCTAACAAAGTGGCAGTGAGCATCACCAAGGAGACTTTTGCCATTCAACTTTTTCCTTGCAGCGTACCTGGTGTTCAGCCATATGCAATCTTGCATATTCTTCCATAAAGCATAACCTCAGTGGGTAAAATTGATCAGCATAGCTAAAACATCACAAGCCGACTGAGGCTGAATATAACAACTACAAAAATGACATCATGATCCCCAGAAACATGGTGATGTCACACTGACACATTCACAAAAAATGGATCCATGAAAACTGAAGTTAGCTTAGTGATTGTCATGGACACAACACAGTCTCAGCTGGTTAACAAAACATGTTCACTTTACAGTTTTAATATTAGTGCACGACTAAATAAATATTAGTGCACTAGATAAATATTAGTGCACGACTTAAACATTCAAGTTGAACTTAATGGCTGCATCAACCATTAAGGCACTGCAGCCATTTTTTATGCACAGCGTTACTCAAATGATGGATCTTTAAAATTAAACACTATTACTTATTATTTCTTCATAAGTCTCGAGCAAGTAAAAAAATGTCTCAGGTTCTAGCATTTGCGTTTGGAGCTGATCTCAGTGCAAGTGAAGCAGGCTGCAAAACAAACCAGGTCCATGAGAGAGGCAGAGGAACATTACGAGCGGACAAACCAACAGCCGAGTACATTCATAAAAAAGCCCGGACAGAAGACGAGGCTGATGGACGATTACAAGACAAGACAAACACCTTGACAAAAATCCAGCCATTATCCAAGTGTACAGAGAGAGCAAATCCAGAGGTTTACCTGAAGGTGCAAACTTTTGATGAGTCTTGAGAGCAGAAGGGTCGGGACAGAGTTTGTTAAAATAATACACCTAAAAACGCCAGACCCTCCTGGAACAGCATTCTTTGGATAGATGAAGCTAACCTCAACCAGAAGGACAAGAGGAAAACAGGCTTGAAATAACCTGATTATTTTGCAGCACCCAAGATAGTAACTTGATCTAAATCCAATCAGAAAATCCCCCAAACAAAAATGCAACTTCAGACAGTGAAGTCTGCAAAGGACCTTTATTTGTTACGGTCCCAATGTTTTTCCTTGATTAGTGTTTTAAATTCTTAGTTTGAGGTCCTGATATCTGGTGTTTAAAGTTTAGATTTGTGTGGTTGATGTATCTTGCTGATTTCTGTTTTGTTACCTTTGTTAATTTTAGTGTATTTCAAGTTATAGATCTGATATTCATTATTTTATTTATCCTATTGATAAATGTAGTTTTGTGATATGTTGCATTTGGGCTCTTGTGTGGATCACTGTTCATTGAAGGAGAGGTCTGCCTGGTGTTTCTGCCTCTACTTCTCTGTGTTTTAGCTCCATGTTTACACCGTCTGCTCCCTTTTGTCTCTTTTTGACTTTCAAACTTAAAACTTTCCCGTCTTTCATTAGTTTGGTTCCTGTCTGTCTTCATGTCTCCATGATTGGTTTTACCTGTTGTTAATTGTGTAAAACTTTGTTTCTCCATGTGTGTACACAATATTTCTTTTTGTCCTTTGTTGTGTTTGCTGTGTTGCTTCCTCACCTTTCTGACTTTTCATCATGAATCCTGGATTCTGAGGAAGTTTGTTTCCGCGATGGGGGAACAGAAGAGAGAGAGCTTCCTCATTGGCTGAGTGAAGTCAAACCTTTAACCCATCATCTCAACATTTTTCTCCAAAACTTTAAGCCAACTTAGTAGCACAGTGGTAAAGTCCACTAACACTACAACGTGCTAATTGGCACTAAAACAATGAAAAGTGGAAGGCAATAATAGATTATTAATTCTGCAAGAATAAAGTTTTGGAAATTTTGACCAGTTGAAGCACGAGTGGAAAAGTATGCAGTCACAGAGGTTCAACTCAAGAGAAACTGTGAACAGTGAACATCAGCCAAACAACTGCCGCCATATTTCTTCTGACAAAGATGCCCCAACAGGGGCAGTAATCACACGTTACCATTTAATCCTACAGTTAATACATTCCTTCATTAATGTTTGCATTTTTCTGGTGAGCCTGCTCTGAAGCTTCCAGCCCAGATAACTCGGATGATTTGATCACAGTTATTTCCTCAAAAGATATTAAACAACTGCTTTTACATAATTACTCCCAGAGATCTTTACATGTAAAACCACTGGAATCCCATTAAACGATATGAGAAAAGCTGCTTGAATATTTATTTATTATCCCATATTCATAAGAGTCAATTTTGTTCTCATTTATAAAGCATAAAGTAATTAATATTTTATGAAAAGCCGTCAGGTGCATCATTCATGCTCAGTGCAAAGTTTTAAAAATCTATAATAGCGTGAGATACGAGCGTTCCTGATGAACCGCTGTGTGCATCTTCAAAATCATCCTTTATCTGGTAAAATGGAAAACATATGCAGCGACCGAGAGACTTTTCTTCGTACCTTTTCTCACAGACAAATTGAATAATGAGTCTGGCTTTTCCTGTCAACGCGGTTTGTCTTTTCTAGTCGCTGCGTGCATCCCTGCGACCCATTAAGACTACAGGCCTCCTCCGCACTTCAAAAATTGGTTTACTCTTTTTTTCTCCCACACATCAGCTCACACTGCACCCTCTCCATCTTGACTTGCCTCCCCTCATCAAGACCTACACAGTGGTTGCAGAGCTGCATATTGAAAGGATACGCAGTCTCACTTCATGAAGCTGTGACTCTCATTTACACAGATGCAGCAGCTGGGCTGACACACAAGCCTCGCCTTGTGAATTCACATCTACTTGCAGTAGGAGAGAGGAAGTCGACAATGGTGTGACAAATTGCGTTTTCTTATTTTTCATTCTGCTAATTTATTCCTTCCCATATTGCATTGCCACGCATCAACACCCCTCTCTGCAGCTCAGCCACTCCTCCATCCGGTTTCCCGTGTCGTTATTTCCTTTGGAGAGGGAGGCCTGTAGCGGTGGGAACGAGGGAGTTTAATTGGCCTTGCTGTGTCTTTGGAAGGGTGGATTTTGATGAGGTACATGCATGCTATTATTTCATACGCCTGTTTAGTTTCCACAGCAACATCACCTATGTTAGCCTTTGATTCGTGTCACTTTAGTATTTATGACCAGTTGGGAATTAAGACG
Organism: Haplochromis burtoni; assembly: GCF_018398535.1. Lineage (NCBI taxonomy): Eukaryota > Metazoa > Chordata > Actinopteri > Cichliformes > Cichlidae > Haplochromis > Haplochromis burtoni. Next base: position 81,566 of record NW_024582562.1, on the reverse strand, counting down.
AGGATGTTTCAACCATAACCGCGCTCAGTGAAATCGATCCCCAGTTCCAACCTTTTCATAATAAAGGTGCCATTTGAAGTTTTTACTCAATACTGGTGGCAAAAAACATTGATCCTTGGATTTAACTCCAAATGCTGAATGAAATTATTGCATTAACCATTTCAGAAGTGCAGTTACAGTCAAATGTAACCAGACAAATGAACTAACTGAGCAAGTTCAAAATATTCCACTTCTTTATTTTCAAAAACTCTGATTTTTGTAATTGTAAATGTACTGTGGAGATTAGAGAAGTATTTTGCTGCTATTGTTAATAATTATCCTCATTACCGTTGCATTAATAATACAGTCTGCAGTATTGATATTGTATTCAGATGTTTAAACATATTGGCACCCAATTAGCCTTTATTACAGGTGCAGTGATAACCACTTTAAACTGTTGAGTTGAATCTATAAGAAAGAGTATTTGCACAGAGTATACTCTGTGCAAAGTAGACAGGAAACTGCAAGCTTTTGAGCGTGTTTGTGAAAGTTACTTTGAGGAGCTGTTTGAATGATGCTATTTGAATAACCAGGTTATTCATTATTGTCTTTTATTCATTGATATTCTTTGATTAAGCTTTTAAGTTCTTGATTAAAACATTTATTCAACATATTACAGATATAGTTTCAGTTAGGTTATTATGCACATTGAATTGGCCTCTCTTCTCATAAGACAAAGTTCGTGTGAGGTCGAGCCACACACACACACACACACACCTGCACACACTGTAGGTAGGCTTATGTTAGGTGAGAGTTCAGATATATTTGCTTGCAACTGCATTTTTGTGCGTGCAGAATTGCTAGTTTGTTGCAGAGCATGGCCCGAGGTTTTGGAGAGGCGAGAGTCAGAAGATGGACAGGAAGCACCTGCCGTGGAGACGGAGACAATGTTCTTTTCAACCTGTGTTAAAAGTCACTGTGGTTTTGATTTGACGCATGCATGTATTGTATCTGATGACACATGAGGGGGCGTTAACCCTGATGAATCAAAAGCAATCTGAAGAGTGTTTTTGGGTGGAGATCTACAGCTGATGTTTTGCAGTGTACATCTCCCCACGCTGCGTGTGGTCATTAAAATCAATTGTTTGACCAAGCTCTTCTGGACCATGGTTGTTTTTACTCTCCTCCTCAATATTGAACCCTTAACAGTACACTGAAGACCCGTTATCCTTAATCTGAGCAGAAATGACACATGTAGGTCTGTACACGAATACATCTGGCTCCTCTCTTCTGCAACACCATCAATAATAAACACCAGTGACCCAGTGCCACTGGGAACCGTGCGTGCTCATAGATCACACTGCTTTGCCTCTGTCTCTTTTTTGTTTTATGGTTTGGATCACGAGCTATTCCAGTCCATGCTTCTTCTTTTTTCTAACCTTGGGGATGCTGTGATTGTCCAGCACTGTTGGTGGACATCCTTCCTTCTAACTTTGCTGAGCTCACCTAAAAATGTGCTAAAATATTTTTCAATGATTTTGATGAGAGTGTGATGTTCTCGCTGTCTTTCTGATGGATTTGATTAGTTTCTTAAGTGAAAGAATGGCCTTGCATTGAGAGGTTCCTCCACTGCTTTTTGTGTTTTCACAAAAACAAAGAGGTCCATTTAAAATAGTCCAGGTTTTTACACGTTTCTAATATGTAGAAACAAAGAGCAAAAGGCCACGCGTGTCCACACAGCAGCGTTCGACTGGACTGTTCAGTTGTATTTTAGGCTCTTAAAACTGGGAAGTAAGATTTCCTGTTAATTCCTTTAATGAAAATTTTCAGTTCAACCTCTCAGATTAAAGCTGAAAGTTTGCACTTTGGTCAAGCGTTCACATCCATCATGTAGTTAGATTGAAAATAGTGTTGGACACAGTGTCAGAGTCCAAAAATAGAAGAATTATGAACAGTGCAGTCGTTGCTACTGACAGTTACAAGAGTTAAGGGTTGCAATTATTCTGCAGTTTGTTTACGTCGTCCTCAGTTGCTCAGATTTTGCTTTGTCAGTACTTAAACATTGCTGAAAGACTGGTGAGGGCAGATAAAATATTCAGGACATCTGGTTTCATTAAATTTCTTAACATCTGGTTTGCGTCACAACTGTCAAAAGTTTGGGGAATTTCACTCATGCACAGTGAGAGGCAATTTAAATTAGCAGCGTGAGAGACAGAAAGGTGTTTCCAGGTTTTTCCAGGTGGCCCCAGCACTGAGGGGAAAGGAAAGCGGGAGATGAGCTCGAGGTGAGCGAGCCTTCAGACAGTGAACGATCAATGAACTCGGTAACAGAGCCTCGTGTGTAAATGTGTGCTATATGCATGCGTATTAACGTATTGTTTATCGAGTCTGCTTCGTTATATCTTTGAGCTAACGAGGCACCTTGCTGATGTCTCTTTGAGGGCTTGCACGTGCATGTGAGTGCGTCACATTTCAATCTGTCTGGCATCAGGATCAGGGCATAAAGTGGCTTCACCCTCGGGGGATGCCACCGCTACCTCTGCGTGTTTACCTCCTTTTCATTCAATAACTCAATCTGATACAAGACGTCAGGTCAACTAATGCTAACTAATTGGTTTGAATGAAGGGTGGTGGAAAATGCCATCAGCAAGGCAAATGAGTTTTAATTACAGCTTATAAGCAGATATAGCATATCTGTCAATCTCCAATTCACTCCACAAGCGGAGCAGAGAAGCAGTGGTTGGTTTGAATTTAAAGCAAAAGGAGAAGAAGTGAGAGAAAGAGAGGAATGGAAGAACTTGATATGGAAGAGAGAGGCTACCGTAAATTCTAAAAGGAGGGAATGAAGGCGTTTGGCCAACACATCAGAGCAGCACGGTTCAAACCAGAAGCAAATTCACTCCAAGTGAAACTCTGCTGCCCTCTAAAGGCTCCAGCTTGCAAAATACTGGCAGATTCGAAAGGCACCGTGTGTGCCGCAGGAGTGTGTGGCCACGCACACGATGGCGGTGCGTGCACGCGTGTGTCCCGATTGCTCGTAAAACCGTGAAGTCCTTTGAAGACGGACCAAGGGATTGGATGGGCTGTGGGTGCAGGGTCGGGTTACCAGGGGGTGGGGAAGGAGGAGAATGGTGATGATGTGAGGTGAGAAGCATGAAGGAGGGCCAGGGACAGCAACCAGGAAGAATGGATTAACACACTTGGATGAACCCTCCCTCCCATCCACACACACTTCAACACATACACGGGAAAGTCAGTGGCCTGCAGGTGAAGCCAGTTCAGTATCAACTGAAAATCCCACTTTCCCTCACATCATCACATACCTGAAAACGCAGCAGCGAATGGACCGCACAATGACATTTACAGCATGTGTGCAAAAGCCTTCATCATAAAAAGCGACTCGAGCCCAAAAAGCGAGATGCATTGATTTCTCTCAAATGTCACGAGTGAGTGTTGCAATAAAACGGTACAAAATTCCAGAGGATACATCTTTCAAAGTGAGCAGATAAACTTCAAAAGCACGGAAAAAATCCTTTTTTAGGGTAAATAAACAGCTGTCTGTGCCAACAGTCTCAGCGGGGTGATGCTACGAACAATGAAGTGCTGCATGAGCACAAAGCCGGTGCTCTTTAAACAGTGTTCTTATTGCAGGTTTTAAACATCCCATTTTGAAAAAGGTGATCAAAACTGAGTGAAATCCGATGACATTAGGAAAGCTGCTGCTGTGTCACTGTCAATCAAAGCAGGTGTAAACACATCACGCAGGCACGGGGCAGCAGCTTGGATGAGTTTTTGAGTGTTTAATGCTTGATAAAGTCAGCCTGTAATGTGTCACAGCAAAGGTTTGGGTGTAGTAGGTTTTACTGGTTACAGCTGTTTATCGGCACTCGGGTAAAAGTCAGAGTTCATCTGTTTGGACCAAAATTTCAGTGGTTCCCGGGAACGTAATGGCTGCCGAGCGGAAGGTTAAACGAATTTCATCGTGTTTGTGTTTCAAAAAATAATGACTTTTGCATTTTCTTCTCTTTCATAGCATTTTCTCTGCTGTAATTACCTTTGAGGGTGTCACTGGTGGACTGAATCTTACTTGGCATCTTTGTGTGTTTTCCACTGTGGCACAGCAAGCACAACAAATATTGGACCGCACCAAGTTGGAATGGATTCGTTCGTGCTGTGCGCCAATGTTTATACTCTATATTCCATAACATTTAATTAATCGAGCACTTCAGTGAAAAGAAATGACACGAGAGCATTCGAGGAGGAGAGAGACGCAACGCAGTGTTTTGATGATGTTCTGGAGATGCTGATTAACACCCTTTCAAAATCATAAGCTGCTATTTAGTTTTACGCTTTCTGATGTATTTATAATAAAGTGCAACATATCAGAGTTTAAAAGTGCTACGCCCCAGCACTTATTTCCTCTGCTGTCCCTTTTAACTCCCTGTACAGAGAAGGACAAAAGGCTTTTAAATCTCAGACCTTATCAGAATGAATTAAAACGTGAAAATACCACAGCCGCCACTCTCGGACTTTCCTGGTCACTGTGATGTGTAAAAAATGGATTAGCTTCATTTGTAAGGCAATTTCCTCCGAACGAGGAACAAGAAATGAAATGCCCCACTGCCGTGCGCGCACACACACGCACACACACGCACACTTCACATCTAGGGATGAAAAAATAAAAGGAGCTTCTGAATTACTGAATTATTTTTAGATGAGGCATGACTTTCCACAGCAGACAGTTTTGTAATCAATTGTAATTAGGTTCTCTGCTGCTTTTTTTTTGGGGGGGGGGGGGGGGTATTGGCTCTAAGATGTGTCAGACAACGGAGCAGCACAATATTGAACTGGGCTGTGAATCCATTATCAACATGCGCAGGGGCTGGAAATGTGACAAAACTGCAATCTGATTAGACAAATATCAAGACTGGTCTGAGCACACAGCGCATCAGTGACCTGAATACTCGGAGCTACATTTGGCTTCAAAAAGTTCTAACCTGGAATTTTACTGCCAGATCTTCACCCCATCATCATCATCATCATCATCATCATCATCATCATCGTTCTCTGACTTTGTTGCAATGACATGTTTAGTAAATCGCGTTTAATTTGACTTATTTTGACTGCCGCACAAGAACTAAACAAGCGAGCACAAGAAAAGTCGAATCTTTGCTTCCTTTTTGCAGTTTACTTAACTTTGAGGTCAAACACTAAGAGACAAAATGTTTTTTGTGGGGATTTTGGAACGCCGCCTCCACAACATGGAACAGGAGCAGAAAGAAATTTTTCAAAATAAACACTTTGCTGGACATTTTGTTCCAGCACTTTGTCTAAAGAGACGCTTTGTTTGAGCCAGGAATCTTCACTTCAGTGGAGTTACATCAACCAATTTTTAAAATGTTTTATTCTGTTTTTACAGACTGAGTGTGCTTATGTTGTTCATAGCTTCATTCATAGAACATTTTATTCCCAAGAACCTGGCACTTTTGCAAAACATTGATTTTTTTGGCTGGTTGTTACCTGCAGTTTGGGGTTTTTGGAGTAAGGCTGTAGCTTTACCCAGGAGCAAGAGTCTCTGCTTATCAGAAGGTCACTCGTTTGATCCTGGGATCCTCCAGCCTGCACGTAAAGACACCAAAAGACGTCTGTGGGAATGGGTAAATGCGCTTTGAGTGGTTGAAAAGTATGGTGAAAGCCTCATAATCCCAGTGTAAGCGCAACCCGTTAACCTTAAAAGAAAGTCTACCCAGAATCCTTTGTGTAAAACCTTTGACTCTAATATCAACAATCTGAAACCAGAGTTTTCATTCATTCTGATGCAGTTCTCTCCCAGGATCTGTTGGGGTAAAGCATGCATGCAGATTAGTCCACACTTACAGTTGTAATAATTAAACATACGCTGTCAGAAAATGTGTAAAACAAAAATAATTACCTTAATGCAAGTAATACGCTTTTAGGGCTTTACTGTGATATCTATTAGCTGTTGTTTTAACCCCACCGTCTCGTCTCCTCTTCAAACAATTAGAAGCCTTCAGATAGACTCGCAGCGTGAACCGACTCGTCCTCGAAACATCCTCCACTGACGAGGTTTGTATCATTTCATTTAGAGGCAACCCGGCGTGTGCGCAAATCAGGTTTCAGAGCTGTAGCTGCTCGCCACATGAGCAATTTGTCCTCTTACTCCAAGGGGAAATACCTGACTGAGTACTTTTAAAAAGTCATTACTGTAAGACATCATTTATAAAGTTCGTAATTAAAAGCTAGTGGACTTGGACTGCTGCGTGCACAGTGCCATTGGCCACTCCTGGGCAAAGGTGACTCAAAAAAAACCCTTAGCTTCCAGTGTCAGGTGTGGAGTATGTTGCTGTTGTTTCCGTGGCAACAGCCACTATTTCCTCTATTGGGAGACAGAGGGATGGTGCTGCGTCCCCACGCACATCTGTACACAGAGACGTATGCGTCTCCTACTGCCACAAATACCTCCAGAGACACTGTGTCTCAAGGGCATCCCTTAAACAACTGTCCTTTTTATGCTTCCTTATCCCCCCCAGCCCCCCCCACAACCGAACACCATCAATCTAGCCATTTACTTTAACTTTATTTCTCACTCCATTAGTTTCTAGGACACAGAGCAGCACAAAGAGAGAAAAGGGTGGGGTGGGGGCTGGAGGAGGAAGAGTGTGAAAAAAATGAAAAGAAAGTTTGGCTCCTTGGAGAGATAAAATGTAATTTCACAGTCAACTTACTGTGATATATTATTTCACAACAATGGGGTGTGGGCTGATATGAGCCCTGCTTGGCACCTGTACAGAGCACTTAGAACATCAGCGATGGTTCTCCGGAGACGCTGGTCATATGTAATTGTGTGTGTGTGTGTGTGTGTAGGCGTGGGCTAAATTATCCCCAAAAATCACCTGAATGGAGCTACCAGGAGGGTCCAGCCCACTGGGTTAAAGCGAGCACAGTCAACTGGAAAATATAAGCAGTTGTAACAAACGTGCAAAACAAATCTAATTTTTTTAGTGTTATTTAATATGAAATAATATTTCCAGCCTGTGATTTCATGTCGTTGTGTGTTGAGCTTTAGTGGGAATAAGCAGCAGGTGTAGATAAACCCAAGCGCGGGAAGAATAAGAGACAAAATCTATTTCTATCACATCCTTTGACATATTTGCAACACGACAGTTCAGCCAAATGAAAGAATCCAAACATCATTTATTCCAGTAGCTGCGCTCCCTCGTTGCTCGCACTTTACACAGAGTCTTATCCAAGAACATGTTACAGCAGTGATGGATGCCTCGTGCTTCATTAGCTGCAGTCTGTCCTGGGAATCACTTACACAATATCAAACAGCTTTGGCCAGAAATCTAATGAGGCAAACAGCAGATGGCGAGAGTTACGTCACGTGAGAAATGCTCTCATTTCAATTCAAAACATAATATCGACTAACATCCGCTCAGCGGTTCTTCTGGAGCTGCTGGTTTTTGAACATTTATTAAACACGCCAAGTATCGAGGACGGATTTAAATGAAATTCTCACAAATATATAATCGATTGAAACAGCAGAACAACAGAACGGGTGGGCGTGTCCCCATCGCTTAATCACAGTTTGCTGGCCTTCTGAAACTGGGACACGAAGCCGAGCACCTGATCTGACGCTGCGATGACCTTATTCTGAAGGTAACGCGCGCTGTTTTTAGACGTCTCGTTCAGGAAGTAACGATAGTTCACCATGATGCCGCAGGAGTTGGCCACACCCCTGGGGCTGGTGTCGGCACGCCAGTTGAGCCGCCACATTGTAGCGCCATTTTGCAGGTGGAAGTTAGCCACTGGATTGAGAGCATAGCCGCGCCGCTTCTCCCCGTACAGGTACCAGGCGCACAGACGCATCAGAACAGGCTCCAGGACTCCGCACAGTCTCTCTGAACGCATCCACTCGTTAGAGCTGAGGAGCTTGCGAAGGGAATCCACGGTCGGGGTCCCCGGGGTCGAATCGGTGGCATGTTGTATCTCCTTCCACTCTTCCTCAGAGAGCAGATCAAATGCACGGCCCTCCTTCCTGCACTGGCTGAGCAGGCCTTGAAGCCAAGCGGAGAAGCCTGGAATGGGTGACAGGCTGGAGAACTGGGCCATGACAGGGAACTCGCTCTGGAAGGCAGAAGAGAGGCACAGAGTTATACCCATGACCTATTTACATCCAGTCGAATTTCATTCATTCAAAAAGGCCTGTGCATGTCAGGCTGCAGCACTGTTTTTACAGTATGTACAATCATGTGCATTAATGCAGTAAAAGCCGTAAAATAGCCTCAACCTTTCCAAACAGGCGGAAAGAAGAAAAAAGATCATTTGAAAATCCAAACTGGGGATGCAAAGAGGAAACAGAGAGACCATGTACGAGGCAGCACAGATCTTATCTTTACTACAATGTAAAGGTCACCAGTTTTACAGCAGTGGAAAAAGGAGTGACGAACACTCACCTCAGCATCAAAACACCCACCAAAAGAAATGTTTGTTCCCAGGCAGCTGCTCGAGCCTTTAGCTCCTCAGAGAGGGACAGCACTGCAAATCAGCTCCTCTGCTTCATGATCCTGCCCTCCTGATGGAGATGGATGACCCTCTCTGTCCTTACCTCCCTCTTATTCCATCCACCTCCTCTGTCCCTTGCACCTTTAATACCTGTCCTTTTCTTTCAACAGCCGCCCCCGCGTGTCTCTGCCTCCTGTTGTCTGCCCACACACGAACCAGTCACCCACCCACTCACCCATCTCACAAGTCCTCTTCCACCCCACTACCTCTCTACTTTCACAAAAACGCTCCCCCTCCCCTCCCCGGCCCATCTTCGCGCTTCGGCGTCTAGGTTGATAAGTGACGGAGCAAATGTGGCAGGCAGAGAAGTGAAAGGCTGCCGATGAAAGTGTCAGACAAACCCTGGAGGGACACGTCGCTGTCTGTGTGCCTTGTTCTGCAACATTGTTTCTATTCCCTCCTTGATCTCGACCCCCTCGGCCCCTTTTACACTGAAAGCCAACCTTCTCACTCTCAGCGTCCTGCTGCCTTTGTACTTCTTTGCACTTCCTTATTCTAACCTCTACTTTTAACTACTGCCTGTTAGGAGTGGGCAGTGTTTACAGAACAGGAAGGTACCCGAATCAGGACAGAAACAGTAAGAAAGGAGGAAAAAGAAACTGGGAGGATAGAATATAGAAGAAAAGATGGAGCGGTGCCAGAACTACGCTCCAGGGTCCAATCTACAAAGACAAGCAGGGCGTCCTCTTTACCTTAAATCACCACGGTGACCTTTTCTTTTCCCCTCTGTCATCTATCAGTCATCAGAGCGCTCCCTCTGTGCTACGCCGCTCCTCTCTTCACCTTTACAAACGCTAAAGAAGCCAAGCTGAGAAACCTCTGCCACAGCTGGCTTTGAAGTAAAGCACTGCAGTCACTCGTCAGGGTCACGGGTACGATTCCCATTCATGGAAAACTGTCCAGAAGATTTCTTGAACCAAACAGAAAAATACATTGTGCCTCCCTGAAATATCATTCTATGTTAAAACCTTTTATAGCATGTTGGAAACACCGACTCTGGTCGAGGAACCGTGTGCAGATGAAACCAGTGCTTTCACGCTCTGCCCTGAACAGGCAAACACACGTTTGTGGTTTTTCTCCCTCGTTTCTGCCATGAAGCAAAAATTTCAATACACCAGAGTAAAGACTCCTCCTAGTTTTAGGAGACGACCTGACAAACCCTCACTCGGGCTTCTCTCCGCCGGCCCTCCGTAAGTTTTCAGAATTCATTTTGAGATTTTGCTTTGCACTTCTAAAACACATCTAGGTCTGGCCCTGAGCTACGTGGCAGAAATATTAACCCCATAAGAGCCCGTCTGCAGCTTTCAGCTCCTCAGTTAGAGCTTTTCTGGCTGTTTTAAGGCAGCGGCTTAAATCCAACCGTGCTTTTGCCACCAGGGCTACTCAGCTTTTTCATGACCTGCCTGAGGAGATAAGGAGTGCTGAATCTGTGCCTTCTTTTAAATCACTTTTAAATACATTTTGTAGAGACTTGGTTTATAAAGTATTTGGTATATGAAGCAGTTGATATTATCATGATGATAAATAAAATCCCTAAAGCTAAAGACAGCTAGAGCTAAAAGCTTAAGTTAGCTCAGGAGGGCAGTATGTATGTACTGATATTAAATTTTACTTAGTTAATTATAATTCTTGCTGTATACATTATTAAACAGCAAGATAAATAGCATAATTAGCCAATTGTGCCCCCCGCGACCCTGACAAGGATAAGCGGAAGGATGGATGGATGAAACGATATATTTTTAGACATAAGTTGTAACAGCCGCCGTTTTCCTTGTGAGTATTTATTACACGGCGTGCTGTGAAGTGGCTGTTTGGTCTCTCCAATGTAGAGGTCTGAGCATTCCTCGCTGCACTGTACAGCAAACACCACATTGTTAAGTCTGTGTTTTGGAGTTTTGTCTTTCGGGTGAACCAGTTTCTGTCTGAGTGTGTTGCTGGGTCTGAAATGCACAACACAGAAGAGCCACCTCCACAGGACAAGACTCAGCAGTCCATCTGCATCTAAAGGTCAAAGGTCACTCTTTCGAGGATGCCAATGTTCACATTTTGGACAGAGAGGACAGATGGTTTGAAAGAGGAGTGAAAGAAGCATCTATGTCCACTGTGAGCGACCATCTTTGAACAGAGGCGGGGCTTACGACACCAACTCTCTGCCATCTATAATCCAGTTTTGAGATCCCTTCCCAGACGCCTTAACGCCCACTCACATCCTGGGCCATCTGACCTCAGGAATTCGCATGATAAGGTGGGGCCAGGTTTCACAATGAACTCACCCGAAACTCTGGCTGATTGGGACCCACACCCAGTTTCACACCTTGGCTCAGGCGATTAGAGGATCATCAGGGGGTCCTTTTGTCCCTCTGTGGGGGGAAACTCCCACTAGGTTTATATCTGGGACTCTCCACCATTTGACCTTAGAACTGAAGAAGCTTCTCGGATGAGAGGTGAAACGTCTTCAAGCAACTTAAAGAAGTCCAGACGCTTTTCTTTGCAAGCTCCTTTGACTACGATGACCTGGATGACTGAGAACCTTCACAGACTTTATGTGGAAAATAAACAAGCGGATACGCGATGGTGTTACCGTCGTTGTTGCTAATGACAACGCATAAAAATCAGGCGCTTGTCTGTCTGTTATTGTTCAGTATGTTTATTAGAGTATAGGCAAGCAAAGATGTATACATCTATAGTAGTTCACTGCTATAAACATACAAGCAGTTATTTCCTCATTTAAACTGCCAGCTCTCTTCTTCAACGTTGCTTCGTTGCTCTGGAACGATTCCAAAGCTCAAGATCTTTAAGATTGCTTAGTGTGAGTCCCGTTCAGACCACTTTCACTTACACTTCTGCCACGGTGGCTGGACATCCTTCAGCGTGTCAAGTTTAGATTTTTCCTCCAGGAGGAGGGACTGTATCCGACTGCCAGGGTGGGTGCTGAGTCAAAAAAGCCCCCACACAGACCACACAGCCACCAATCTCAGCTCCCGTATATTACAGTAGAAGATCAGTAAGCAGTATCATTTTGCTAATCAACTTTCGTGTGCACAACCCTGTGAAGACCAAAAAACCACCTCCTGACCTGAAGGCCTGCATATCTGCTCGTATGCATGCGTGCAAATAGTCAGACCAGCACTTCCAGGTAGACATTTATAACTAATAGCAGCAGGAAAAGTGGTCAAGAGGAGATGAAAGGACAGAGACAGGTGTCTCACAACTGTTAAGCTACTTTCTCTTTGCAGATAGAAAGGAGACAGAAATCTGCATTAGGAGGCTGGAAGAGCTATAACAGCATAAGTCAGAGGAAGTGAAAGCGTCTGTGATGTACCGTTATTTATTTTGTTCCAGTTCCTGTTTCTTTCGTTTCTTCTGTTTCTTTACTTTATTAAAGTCTCATTTCTCTTACACGCCTTCACGAATGCAGAATCCGCATCTTTAAGGCTTCTACAAAACAATGCAATATAACGTCGGTGACGTGCGACACCCAAAGCCTTACTGCCGACGCAGAAAACACAAAACCATATCTGCGCTGCTCACTCAACTGTATGCTTCCATTAATAACAATGACAATAAGCAAACCACTTGCAGACATCAAAACAGTCACTTTGTATGGATAAATAAAATGAAAACACTTTAAACCTGATTTTCTTTTTTTATGAGGATACGCTATGAAAAGCTATTTCCCTGCTGTTGATGAGAGAAGCTTTTGATCTTCCATTCAGTGTTCCAATCGTTTAACAAGTGCGAGCTAGAGTGGTCCAACACAAAGAGCTCTTCTGTGCTTATTGAGAGGGATGGATGAGATGTTAGTACTGCCTGTCAGCTGAGTACTTCTCTCTTTATGTATACATGCATTCAGGCGCTATTGCAAGTGGGAGATTTATGATTCAGCACTAAGTAGAGCTGGGCGATAGAACGATAACGATATGTATCGCGATATAACTTT
>NW_024582562.1:38907-49591 GCF_018398535.1 Haplochromis burtoni | reverse complement strand
TGTTCAGTCTGACGTCACTAGCCGTGTCTGGCCTAAACTCCGCTGCAGGTCCATATATCAAACGATCACTATGGCATTACTGAGAGTTGAAAAACTGTCTAAAGTCTTTCATCTTTAATAAAATGATCAGCGTTCTGCTCTACCAGGTGTAACAATTGAGTTTAACATCCAGGCATCCATGAAAACGGAATTTATGACATTTAACGGAGTTAGAAGTTAGCAGGGAGTTAGCTCGCTAGCTTCTATCTAAATACAATATAGCATGTCCTGACTGCGGGGTTTTGGAAACAAATTAAAACGTACAGCTCTGCTATCACTTCCAGCATAAATGAAGACAGAAAACTAAACAGCAGTGACGTTTGTAGGGTTACTGAAGTTGGGCTAGCTGGTATATAATGATGTGCTACGTGACCGCTAGCGACACAGCTATGTTAGCATAATATAAACAAGCTAACTTTTTTTCCACTCGATAAAAGTTAACGTGAGTGTTCTCGGTGGTCAGGAACAAATGTAATCGCATGGCAGGATGCTGTAAAAGGACCAAACTTCAGCCAGGAGAACAACTGAGATAATCCATCCACAATACGAGGTTAGTCATTCATATACTGCTGCATGGGCTGGGCTGTAGTTACATCCTAAGGTTTTAAAAACTGAGCTTAAATAAATGATTAGCGGTAATAAAAGCCGAGGGAGGTCAACAGGGATCACTGACTGTTTTAGGAGCTTTTTGAGATCAAATAGAAGAAAATACAAAACATTAAACATGTTAACAACACAAAAGCCATATTAAACGCAGACTACTTTAGACCCGGAAGTAGGATTCGTCACGTTATCACTTAACGACCGGATAGCATCGGGTTATGTTACACACTGTAATACAAAGTACTATTATTAATATGCAAACAGTTAACCAGACCTTCCCAAAGTGTGGGGCCCGCCCCCTAGGGGGGGCGCAGAGCCATTGCAGGGGGGGCGCGATGAAAGGGGAAAAAAAAACAAAACGCTTGGACACTGCTAGACGGGGCGCCCACACAAACGCAAAGCAGGAGATGAAGCATTGCTGAATATGTTTCCAAACCAACTTCATTCTAGCCAAAGACTAGAAAATATGGTGAAGCAAATCTTCCCTTTGGTTCACCTGCACAGGTGCCGAGGTAGGTCTCCCCTGCAGAATTGCTTTTCCCTTCGTCGGGAGCAGCGCTGGGCTGTTCAAATCACGGACAGTATCCCACATTCTTGATTCAATATTTTTCTTGTAAAACAAAGGGGGGCTCAGCAAAAAAAGTTTGGGAACCACCGAGTTAGACAATGGAGTGGGATTTGTTCATGTTCATGTGGAATATGCATGAGTTATAGGCGGACACGAATGATCCCTCCCCACTGGGTCACATTTCAGTGGCTGATAGGCCGCTTTTTGAAAATTACCTTTTTATGAGATTTTCTTTTATCCATGTTCTCCGTGGCTTTAGTTGGATTTGGGCTGTTCATCGGGATGCCATGACAGACGAAAGGAAAAGAAAAATGCTGTTAATGATGCCGTCTTTGAAACAAGACAAGTCAGAGAAGCACTGCATTAACAGACAGTTAGAGCTATGCTGTTATCAAGTGAAGGCTTGAGGGCATATTAGGATGATGTTAGACTCGTGTCCACGCCGAGATACGATTATTCTAGACAGACAACACTACAAAATGCCACCAATCAGACAAGCAGTGTCCCAGAGGAGCCTCCCACAGCCCTGAGCCTGCTTTTTTTTTTTGAGTTGTGACCTTTCCAACCTTCAGAGCAGGATGCCAAATGAAACTGAGCTGTAATTACTCCTCTCTTTTTTAAATTACAAATCCTCAGCATCTGAATGAGGCAGTTCGCCAGTTAAAGCAGGAGCCACTTGCTCAGGAAAATTAGTTCCCCGAGTCTTGTACCTGAGAAGGATAAGTTGATCCTTTATCAGTAATTCAGTCAGTGTGCCATGAAATAACATGAGGCTAGCTGTCACAGAAAGCCGTCTGCTCTGCTGCCAGTGCCGCTTTCAGGTGTCTATTCATCTCTCTGCTCTCATCAATTACACAAGCCAATGACAGATCACTCCACATTCATTTGTCTGCTCACATATGCATACTAATAAACGCATCAGATATCAAAGTAAATTAATTTATTCATATGAAGATGGAGTACCCACTGTACACAGTGAAATTAATGCATGCACTCAATGGCATCAGCCTGCGTGACAGCTCAGCCAGTACAGCAGTCTTCCAGTAACACTGTTTTCCCCCATTTAGCGGCACCCATACTGCCATATGGCTCAACTTATTCATTAACATTTTTTAATCCAAATTAATTTGTCTCCACATTCTACAACATGAAAGGCAAAGCTCCTGCGAAAAACAGCTTTGATCTGGTCCCTGTGTCGACGCTGAACAGATGTTGGACGTGCTTCAGTCAGGTCACATGCATATATCATCTGGGAGCTGCAATCAGGACACGGTGGCTCGGGGAGCTGATTTGATAATGGCCCCTCAGTCTCTCATGATGGAATAATGATAAAGTGTTCGCTAAACTGTGCCTGTCATATACATGTGTGTATATATAGCTTTCCAGCAGACACGCGCAACACTCACCTCTTCTTGATGTTATCTCCCCCAGCTCCTGCGCGTTCACTGTCACTCAGTCTTTTCAGTTTCGTCGCTTTGTGCTTGGCCTTCTCGTCTTCTTTAGCGTCCTTCTCCCGCCCCATCTTTCACACGTTCTTTGGCAGAGCACAGAGAACATTAAATAGCATACTTGCAACAAATAGACCAGGAAAAAAATGCTTTACAACATTTAGTCGTTCTGTAAAAACGTGGCCTTGAAGTTAATCAGTTAGCTAGCAAGCTTCAACAACGCCGGTGAACTTAAGAATACATTTGTTAGCTTACACGAATTTTCCCTTCAGAAACTAATAACAAGCCAGTAGAAGTTCGTACTATCAATAAACTTCCTCGGCACTTGTAGTTTTAGGAAATAACGGGTTGCTTTCCGTGTGCAGTAGGCTACAAACATTTTACGCGGTCTCAACAAACAGCGCTGAATCTCGCCTGGTTATTTCGCGTCACACCCAGCTGACTTCTGATTGGGTGACGAAGTTTGGTGACGCTACACCTGTGAACTCTCTTTACAGGGCAGCCTACCTTACCTGCTGGCAGAGGTGGGTAGAGGAGCCAAAAATTGTACTCATTAGTAGCACTACCTCAACATAGTTTTGCTCAAGTAAAAGTAGAAAATGGCTCAAGTAAGAGTAAAGAAGTATTTAGTAAAAAAGGGCTACTTGAGTACTGAGTAACTGATCATAATATCTGATTTAATGTTCAAAAATGAGACAATCAGACAGACAAAAATATAAAGTTTAGCCCAACTTCGCTACATATAAATAACATGATTACAAAATAATACATCTAAGCAGAAGAAACACTTTTCCAAATCAATTTTTGTTCAATATACACACACACACACACACACACACACACACACACATCACACACACACCAATTCAGATTAACAGAGTTGGGTAAAGTACTCCCAGTGACAATATATGGTGTTAATTGATTTGATCTCCAAATGGCACAACAGGCTCAGCAGATAGAATAGAATTAAATCAACAAACTTTATGTACAAACAACAAGTGTCGCTTTGACACAAACTGTAGGTTTGTGTCTGTGTCTCATTAATTTTTGGTTTAAACTTGTTTATCATTCATTCAGTGAAGTTACTCACACAGACTAGAGTAGCCAGCAATTTTTCTCAAGTAAGAGTAGCGATTTATAATAATATTACTCAAGTAAAAGTAAAAAGTAAAACTACTCCTAAAAGTAATTGTTTTACAAAAGGTTACTCAAGTAAATGTAACTGAGGAAAGGTAATTAGTTACTACCCACCTCTGCCTGCTGGTAACATGTAACTATGGTTTTTGCTGTAGCTAAAATAGTCACAAGTTTAAGTGTTTGCAACTTTGTACAAACTTTGAACTTGGTATTGCCCCCTGCCCTTTCTTGCATTAAGGTAGCTTTGTATCTTTTTTTGTTACTTAAAAGTCTTTGATAAGTGTTTTTGAAAAATGTTCCCATCCTGGAGTTAGAACATTGGGGTTCTTTGACATTACTTGATCTGACAACACTGGAAAGGATGGCACGAAGCATCAACGATCGAGATGATTAGAAAGTGATGAGTAACAGATGAATATGTAATATTTTAAAATGCTATATGCAAAGCCTTGTGACACTTGCCATGTGGCATGTTAATAATGAAATTCTTGGTGCTTTGCATTGAAAATAAAAGCATCCATGGTGCACTAAGCCTACCATATATTACTATGAACTGTATCTGAATAAACTACAAGAAAAAAGTTACACTCACTGAAGATTAAGCTTACTTAAACCTTAATGAGGCTGCACCTAATTAAGGTTTAAGTAAGTAAGGATCAAGCTACTTCACATTTAAATCTTCCAGTTTGGATGCCGTTTAACCTCTTGACACTTGGTTTTGTCACATGGTTGCAGCATCATTATATCTTAACTGTGAGTCTATTTTTCTATTCTGTCCAATCAATTTTCTTTGCTTTCTTAGCCCATCCTTTACTAACACAAGGATGTATTACTTTGTGCTAAACCCAGAAGCAAATAGCTAGAGTATATCATTTGTGTTTCCTGAACCTTTGTGGATATGATTTGAAAATATATATTTTTTTAAAAAACATGTTTTCAGCTTGAATGAAGGATACAATTACTGCAGGAAGACATGAATTGGCATTAAAATACTGTTGGAAAAAGCAATAATGGTATGTATCCACAGAAGTCGGTGAAAGCAGACAGCTGAAGGCTGTCGCTGCACTTTCTTGACAGAGCCACATATAGTCACAGCCAGGTGTTAGACACATACACACACACACACAATGTCAATAAAAATATTACATGATGGGGGCGAACCATTACCCACACAAACACAAATACCTCAAAACAGCACAGTTCATGTGAAATTATACATTAATATGTGGCAAACCCCTCAAACATATATGAACCTTCTCTTTATTCATTTAATTGAACCCAAATATTGAGAGTACTGGTTAATTCTATTTTAAATTTTTAAAAATTAGTAAAATAAATAAATACAAATAAATACATTTTTGTAGATTGAATTTGCTTAGGAATGTGTGATGGATAAAAGTAATTTTAAAATTAATCTTTTCACTTCTCAGTGGCTATACAACATGTGTTCTTTCCTGTGAATCCACTTAATTGCCAAGTCTTGGACTCAAAGCAGTAAAGCAGAATCAGCTGTAGAATTTTTTACATGGCGGGACAAAGGAGGGGCAAGAGGTCTAGGCAGGGTGGCACATGCCTCTTCAGTGAAATATGTGAAAATTCCCTATATGTAAATGGAGTCGACAAAATACCCACAAAAACACAGTAAAACTTTTTATGGTATCATTATGTCTTCTAAGAAAACAAGGATAGTTTTTTGACACAGAAATGTCATACTCCTCACCGGATAGATTTAAGGACTGTAGATATTGTTTCATTGTAAGGAATCTTGATTATTCTGGGAAAAAGTTGCTATTTAAGAAAAGCCCAAGCTTGTAACCTTGAGGTGCAGCACTTTTACAGAGATGTGAAAGAAATGAGTCACACTTTTTTTTAACACTTCTGGTGCTTTGCATGAGATCAAGGTCCAGCTGTCTGTCCTTGAGCTTTAATCTATGTTATTCCCTTAGGTCAAGACACCAAAGATGGAGAATGTTGAATCATCCAGCAGCATCAGGTAGGGTCAAAGTCCTGCTACCAGCACTGGATTACTGTTGAAATGCTGAGATAATAATCTCACTAAGCTTTGGTGTAACTGTGCCAGAGTTTTCCTTTTTTTTTTTCTTCTCCCTCCCGAGGTGATGAAAAATTACTTCTTGTGTTTTGATGTTCAGGGTCCCTGGACAGAAGCGTTCCCATTTTCTACAGTGTGTTATGTTGTCTTTCAGAAAATTAATTTTACTGTGCACTGACGACAAATATCTTTGGCTTGTCTGCAGTGAAATAAATGAGACTGCATAGTTTGAGTAGTTGGATGCTCAGCGGGGTGTTGCCAGGATGGCAGGCTGTGGCCGAAGGCCCGCTGCGTCAAATCTGTTTCACAGCAGTGTTTCCATAGAGTTGTTAATGGATTATTTCCCAGATGTGGATTTAGCCCAACCCAATGTTCTGAGTGACATTTCAAAGGAGATGTCATATGGAAAAACGTTTTGTGAAATTCTGGCTTTTAATGTTTCCGTTTAGGGTTTTTTTTCTCCCCCCACAAAGGCTCAGGTGGTAACTGTGCTAGTTGAGTGGGTTTCGTGCAGAGAGCAAAGTTAAGGCCTTGCAGCAGAGTTAGTGAAGAAACATAAGGCTATTAGAACCACAGACCGTAAATGTCAGTGCACACAGTGACCCAACCTCCTTTTTATAGCTTTTTATGGATTTTGCTCAGTAGTGCAGTATACCACAAAAATATAACCGTTTCTACTAGCGCGACGTTTTTTTCCTTTCATTGAGCAGTTGAACTGAACATCTTGACCTCGGTACTCTTACGTTTGCAAAGTTTGACTGAAAAGAGAACAGAACGACAGATAAAGCGTTTTCCTTTCATCGTCTTTTTCCAAAGTGAGCATATTACACGTTACATTAAAAATCCCTCACTTCCTCCATAAAGCCTTACACAGAGTGAACCTTCACTAACTAATCTATTCAGCTTGGCTGCATTTGGCTCAAATCCTTCTCTTCATACTGTGAAATAAACCGCTGACGTCTACTTCTGTCAGGATCATGACTTCATGTTAAGCGATGTTTCGGCTGTGAGCAGTTGGGAAAAAATCTTTGGGAATGATGTCTTGTTTTTATTTTTGTGATTTTAATATTGTTAAAATGTAGGAAAAGCTCATACATCATCTCTGCTTCAATGCCTGGCTTCCTTCTGACTCATAATAGCCAATCATTAAATTCACTAATTTTTAGTGCAACAATGAAAATGACTGTAGTGTCTGATTAAAGACGTGATGGACCATACAGGTCAGTAATGACATATAAAGGTGTCTTATTGTCTACAGCGTGTACAACAACTGAAACGTTACTGTAGAAATTAGCTTTGCAAATATGCCTAAAGTGTTCCAGTGATGTAGCTTCTGATTTGTCAAAGTAGCTACAATAACACAACTTATCATAGTAAGACTCACTAATACTGATGATGATAATTACTGGTTGTGTTCTGTTTCAGTGTTTCTGAAACTCACAACAGTGTGATAGGTTGTCAGGCACAGAGTCCACTTTTCTGTCACATGTTGAGAGCTGTGTGGATTCTCTCCAAGTACTCGGCATTCCCACAGTCCAAAGACGTTAGCTTGGGTTAATTGATTCTATATTTGTTTTATTCTGTGGGGTATACTGGTACTTATTTCTAATTGTATTGTAAAACAGATATCTTTGTTTTTCTGCCTGAGTTCATACAGTATTGGGTGCAGTGACCGGATGGAGTCATAGACCTGAGAACCCCAGGAAAGGCTCATTACCTTCAATCTGAAAGCATCATCAGGGTCCTGCTGTAGCAGAAAGAACATTATCCTGATAAATGCACAGTGAATAGTTGCTACTATAGTGCCTTGTAATTTGGATCAGTAAGCCAATTTGGCAATTATGTGCTACGCTGCTTTACATTTTCCACATTTTGTTCATTTCCAGAATGTTGTGGGAGGAAAAGGAGAAAACTAATTTTTATTAGCAGCAGTGACTGTAATTTGTTGATTTCTTAATTTGGGCCTTTTCTCTACCCATCAAATCTTCACTCTGCAGGGAAATCCAGGCTTGCACTTGTGTAATTACTCCTTTTTTTTCTCTCCTTTTTAAAATCTCTAAACGCTGTCATTATGTCATTATCATTACTGTCGATAATTTTACTCAATTACCACAATTATGCTTGATTTCTTATGGTCAGTGAGTCATCACGGTGTGCTTAAAGATTTTCTTTCTACGCCAAACAGGAGGGCAGCAGTGAAAAATAAGGCATCAAGCTTTTATTCTGCATGTTATTTTTTTTAAGTTGATACAAAACCATCTACTCAAGTGAGATTAAAAATGAATAAAATATAGAACACTTGATAAGAATTCAGAAATGTGTTAGTCTAAGTCTTAAAAAACTAAAATAAGGTCCGACTTGGGTCCAAAAAATAAAAATTAAAAATTGTGAATTAAATTTTGAAGGCTTGCTGTTAAGACTAGAGCTGCACTTTGGAATGAGTATTTTAATAATTATGCTAATATGTCAGCAGAAATGTGCAACTCTGATGCTACAGAGTGGATACATTTGTAGCTAAAACTGTTCATTTTGTCGTTCAGTGAATCTGTGAAACAGGAACTACAGGATGATGCTTTTACAGCAAAGAAGAAAGGAGTGAAAAGGAAAAGAATTAAAGATGACCCCAAAGAAGGCACCAGTGATTCTGCCAATTCACCCACGTAAGTCTGACCAGGTCTAGAAAAAATCCTTGTCATCGGCTTTTCTTCATGTAGGATCACTTTTACTGAAAGCTGCTGCAGAAAAATGTACCTTTCATGAGTAATTCACTTAGTTTTGTATGCAAGCCATTAGTTTCTTTCATTCCCATGTTGCCTGCAGCCTAAAGAAGAAGAAGCAGCGTCGTCTTGTCGAAGAAGGTGATGGAGTGGCTCAGACAAAGACGTCAAAGAAGAGAACACAAAAGGTAAACTTCTGTCTCCATCGGGGTAATCTTGCACTTACAAGTTCAGCACGAGAAACATGGTTCATGGTGAGTTTTTTTCTCTCTTCTGCACAGATGGTAAAGAAGGAGGAAGAAGAGCAGGCTGTGTCAAAAAAAAGTAAGAAGACAAAGGAGGAGATTGAAGAAGCAAGACAGCTGAAGATCAAAAAGAAGGAGGAGGAGGAGCAGAATCGCTGGAGATGGTTGTGGAGTGCTCTTTTCATCTGGACACTCTTCCCACCCACACATACAAACACAAAGTGCAATTTTAACTTTCACTGATGCGTCTGTACTTTTTTATCATCTTGGTTTTTGTCAGGTGGGAGGAAGAGAAGTATGAAGATGGGGTGAAATGGAAGTTCTTGGAACACAAAGGACCCTACTTTCCCCCTGAGTACCAGCCTTTACCTGACAATGTTCACTTCTACTATAATGGTCAGTTGAGTGTGTGATTGAAACAAGGGTGACGGGTACAGGAGCTCTACTTTTGTGTCTTACAGATACTGTTGAGACAGTGTTAAATGATTTTACAAGTTAGATGCACTTCAGTGTAGGCTTCTCTGCTTCTATACAGCGCAGTCAGACATTACCGACATCATTTACTGATACGTCTGCCTCATTCTAAAAGCCAGAATCAGCTCATGTACGAAAAGCATTGTGTGGGTCTCATTTATGGAGAGCGTTACAGTTGTCCTAGAAAAATTATGAATAAATAATTATACAAGAATTTCTTTTTATGCCAATAATTTACGTCACGGTTGTCTGTATTCCTAATCTAGGATTACCAGTTATGTATCAAATCAATAAAATGTAAGAGTGAGTTCAATTTTAGACAGAAAAAAGGTTCAGTGTCGATTCGAGAGGCTGTGATGGATAGTCTGTTAATAATGTTTCTTCAGAAGCTTTTAAAAAGGTTTATTAAACTTTCTTTAAGAAAGATTTTAGACTGATTATCAAACCTTCATGAGTGTCCTTCCAGAGCCAAGGCCAAAGCTCCATCCTCTTTAGTTTAAGTGCTGCTCTGGTCACGGCTTAGTTTTGTAGAAGAGCAGTCCTTTCCAAGAAACATCATCAGTTGCTGTTGGGAAAAAAATAATGAAATGTTACATTGCAGTTCTGAAAGGTATTCATGCAGTCCTGTGAAATTTTCGTTATGCAATACAAACAGATATTTAAACCCCTCACATTCACACACCCAGACTTCAGGCCTGCATCAAGATCACGTGTAGAAATGAACACGGCTCTCACACTGATACAAAAAAGGAATCCCTCCCTGCTCATGAATAACCTCCACTCCCTGTGATATCCATGTATGGCTTCCAGATATTCACAAAGTGCCGTTGTTTGCCCATGGCAATGTATGAATCTGTGATTTCCTTCTTCCAGAGTCCCATGGAGGCTGCATCCATACTTGTCCAGCATAGTGCAGTGGCTCCTCAGGCTCGAAGCAGTCCATAGTCCAGTGATTTAGTCTGCTTTATCAGTACACAGTTTAGCCTTTAAGGGGATTTTAACCTTAAACACTTCAGACAAACACTTGGTGACATCTTTCCAGAATTCCTGAATTTTAGGACATTCCCATAGACAATGGAGAAGAGTTCCTTTTTCTGTATTTCGTACAAATGTCCAGAATGTCATTGGACATATGATGGAGCCTGACTGGTGTTATATAGGTTCTTATGAGCCATTTATATTGCAGAAGTTTAAAGTGTGTGTGTGTTTGTTCAGGTTACTTTATAAAGTCGCTTCAGCTCATTGGGCATAAAGGTGCAGCCACACAGTTTCGCTCGGGATGAGGTCTGAGCTTGGACTGTAATTTTAAGACAATCTTGTGAACGCTAGCGTACACACATCCTGACTTTGTTTGCTCACACAGAAGACATAGCCGCACACTATTGGGCCTTTAGGATTCAAGA
>NW_024582562.1:37269-38222 GCF_018398535.1 Haplochromis burtoni | reverse complement strand
CAAGCCTTTTGTTAGAGTGTGAGTGCATCATAAATAGATTGTATGTGTGTAAATACAGGACGAGTGTGACTGGTACATGCTCGCTGGTGTCTGTCAGGGTGTCCTCTGCATGGAAAAAACACCGTGCCAAGCCCCTAGGCATATCATGCAGAATTAATTTTGCGCTGCTTAGTGCTCAATGCACTTGAAAATACGATTTATGTGAAGGCATTGATATGCTAATCCAGACAACTAGCTCTCCTGCATATGAACAAATCCAATTAAACTGTTTTATTATAGCCGGAAAAAACTCTCCTCGCTCCACTGCCCTCAGTGCCCGCCCACTGTCGGGTGTCATTCATGCTTAGACACGCAGACTGACTGCCTGTCCACGCTGTCAGTGTTCCTGGAGGTGTGGTGTGTGTGTGTGGTTATGTGTAGGTCTCTATTTGCATCTCATCTTCTATGACGGTAGATAACAAAACTGGGCTGTATCAGTTTGATGGATGAGAGTCATTTCCTTTATTCCTAAAGTTTGTGTCCATGATGGATTGTGTGTGTGTGTGTGTGTGTGTGTGTGTGTGTGTGTGTGTGTGTGTGTGTGTGTGTGTGTGTGTGTGTGTGTGTGAGTGAAATATTTAACCATTTTGTGTGCATTTCAAATTACGGTCAGTATTTTTGTGTGATTATTACTGCACTGTTTATAAAAAGCACCTCTGTGGCAGTAAGTGACAACTTATTAATACACTTGATCATTAATTATTATTAGCAATATGTCATGAAATACAGATTCTTTCCCTACAGCTAGACAGCACATTGAAAGCCACTGATGATATTTCAGCATCACAACAGCTTAGAGCTGCAGCTGAAACAGAGTTGCTTTGCCCTGTTGGTCACCTCTGATATGACCTCTGGTGACCCCTTGTGAAACAACTTTTGGCAATTAAAGTTGAAACTCAGCTGCTCCGCCTGGC
>NW_024582562.1:33713-35591 GCF_018398535.1 Haplochromis burtoni | reverse complement strand
GAGTGCCAAGAGAATCCTAACCGGCCTAACGTCCGGACTTTGGCTAGGACACTTCAAAACATTCAGTATTTTATTTTTGAGCCGTTTTGCTGTTATGTTTCCAATCATCGTCCTGCTGACTGTGTCTTTGGTTTTGGGCATGATGTGTTGCTATGTATTTTTAAACACGTCTGGCAGTAATCTGCAGTGGGTGTGGTCAGTGAGACTGAACTCAGCTTTCCAAAATTGTGGTTAATCAGATTTAACAGGTGGGTGTTTGTCTTCACAAGAAACGGGTAGGTGTGGATAGTTTGTTTTTTTTCTCCTTTCATCAGCTAAATAATATAAAAAGTGCAGTTTTTAATTGCTCAGATTATCTTTCTCTAATATTTGTTTGATCTGAAATGTGTGAGAAACTAAATGGATAAATGGAGGTTGTTATAATTTTTACAGCAGTGTAATTGCTGTTTGCATCACTGGAGGCGAAGACACACGATCAGTTTCTGCAGTTATTCTATCATCACTTTCATTGGAACCATTTACATCATGTTATTTTTTTTCTGTAAATATAAAAATAAAGAATAATGCTCACTACAACTTCCAGATTGTTTTGGTTAATAGCTTGCGTGCTCTTTTTGTTGCTGCTGATATTCTCAGACTTGAAATGAGACTGTATGCCTCAACACACTTTGTGCTTGTGTAGGAAATGACCCATGAGGAGAGGTCACTGATTCAAGATCTTGATAAGTGTGACTTTGGAGAAATCCATGCCATGCATAAAGCCAAGACAGAGGCCAGGAAAAATATGTCCAAGGAGGAGAAACAGGTAAAGCTCGCGTTCCCTTCTTTGTATTTGTATGCTGCTGTCTTCATAATGTGTAGCGTAATAACTGGAGTTAGTCCAGAGGAGCGCCCTGTCTGTTTCTGAGGTAACGCGATCTGTATCTGAAATCTTTTTGTAGGCTTTGAAAGAGGCAAACCAGAAGATAGTGGATGAATACGGCTACTGCCTTCTGGACCACCACAAAGAACGCATTGGCAATTTTAAGATTGAGCCTCCGGGGTTATTCCGAGGTAGAGGCGAGCATCCCAAGCAAGGCATGCTGAAGAAGAGGATCCAACCAGAGGACGTCATCATCAATTGCAGCAAGTGAGAGTTTGATTGTGAAATCAGTGTATAGTTGAGTACAGCTTTAGTTTCAGTCCCCTCCGTGTGCCCTTGTGGCTGAATGCAGAGCAGTGACATTTTCACTCAAAGAAACAAGTTCTTGATACACAAACTGTTTAAATGTGTAGAATCACAGGCTTGTTCAAATCAACATGACTAATATTATTTTTTCTTGTTACTTCTTTTAGGCTTAAATCTGTATTTGAGCTGTGCATCAGTGCTGGTCATTTACATACTGTATTGCACTTGTTCTTGCTCTGGCAGAGAATCTCGTATCCCCGCACCACCCGCTGGGCACCACTGGAAGGAAGTTCGACACGATAACACCGTGACATGGCTCGTCAGCTGGACTGAAAACATCCAGGGCTCCAATAAGTACATCATGCTTAATGCCAACTCAAAACTGAAGGTGAGCTATCTGTTGCATAATGGGGGGGATGCACATACAAGTGGGTACAAAGAAACATGCTGTCAGAGCTGCAGACTTTGGGTTCAACAAAGTTCAGACTACTTTGGCAGCACAGTTCTCAAACTGGTTTTGGAAAAAACTAGTATCTCAGATAATTAGAATATTGTTAGATTTGTATTGTTGATTGTCATTTATGCTTAGAAATATTTACTTATATACTAAGATCAATTCATACATTTAAAATACAGAAACATCCAACTTCTGAAGCATGTGTTCAGTCACTGGTTGATGATTCTTTACCATAAATGACTTCACTGTGTGC
>NW_024582562.1:28006-33693 GCF_018398535.1 Haplochromis burtoni | reverse complement strand
TGCATCAGTGCTGGTCATTTACATACTGTATTGCACTTGTTCTTGCTCTGGCAGAGAATCTCGTATCCCCGCACCACCCGCTGGGCACCACTGGAAGGAAGTTCGACACGATAACACCGTGACATGGCTCGTCAGCTGGACTGAAAACATCCAGGGCTCCAATAAGTACATCATGCTTAATGCCAACTCAAAACTGAAGGTGAGCTATCTGTTGCATAATGGGGGGTATGCACATACAAGTGGGTACAAAGAAACATGCTGTCAAGATGCTGCAGACTTTGGGTTCAACAAAGTTCAGACTACTTTGGCAGCACAGTTCTCAAACTGGTTTTGGAAAAAACTAGTATCTCAGATTATTAGAATATTAACTAAGATCAATTCATACATTTAAAATACAGAAACATCCAACTTCTGAAGCATGTGTTCAGTCACTGGTTGATGATTCTTTACCATAAATGACTTCACTGTGTGCTGCATGGAGCCGATCGGCTTGCTGCTTCACTGTTATTGGCTGCTTTGATTCTGTTTCTCATTTTCTTTTCTGACTAAATGATAGATTCTCTATCGGCCTCAGGTCGTCTGAGTTATCTGGTCAATCAAGTACAGCAGTAACACCGCTGGTGTGTCACTGCATCAAACTATACTGAGATAAGCAGGATCAACATAATATTTGATTTTCATTTTCTCAAACTTGAAATTTTTTTCACAAGCTGTCAGTCAGATTAAAATGACAAAAGGCTTGAATCATTTCACTTTACATGTAATGGACATGATATAAATACATTTTTGAGATGCATTAGTCAAAGTGCTTCAGTTCTGATATTTTCCTAGCTCGCATTATGCCATTTTAAATAGAAAAGAATAAATAAGTATAAAGATATTTTGCTGTGTGTTTCGCTCATCTTCTACTGTTGTTCATGTGGTGAGCAATCACTTAGCCACTGTCCTTCAAAGATAACTTGATAAATGTTGGAATTCATCATTCAGAACATTCAAGCTTTGTTTGATCTGTCACCAAACATCTCTCTATTCATTCTGTGGACTCCTTCAACCAACATTGTGAATGCTTTAATCCCACATTAAAAATATGAAATGTAACAGAAGCGTCCCGTTTCCAAAGGATTTACTTTTTCTTTCCCTTTTGAACGTAAAAAGCAAAACCAAACCGACTGGAAAAGCAAAAAAGCAGAACTTCAAAACACCATTTTCATCATCACCAAAAACTGCATGTGCACCAAACGTTTGATATAGAATATTTAAAGTGAAACTCCTAAGAACCTGTTTACAAGTCATGGGTGGAACTACATGTGAAATAAGTTGTGGCTTCAAAGTGAGTAGAACTGATAGGTTTTCTCATTTGAACTAGTTTGATTCTGCAGACTGCAAGTTTGGGGGAAAAATGAAAAAGAAGTGGAATTAGCTGCTCGTGCAACATCCTCCTCCAGGCTAGAGGCTGGCTGTAAAATTAGACGAACTGTTGTGCTGCAGAGTTGTGTAGAAGGTAAATCAAGAATCAAAACCTTACAGAAAGAGTGCAGGGGAATGCAAATAACATTATAACCAAGTTATAATAAAATAAATAATTTGAATGGTTTGCATTTTGTCAGTTCAGCTCCAGATCTGCCAACTGACAAATGGTTGTTGTCCTGCTTCTGATATTATTCAGAGCTGATTTAAATGAAACGTTAGCATAAACACAGCACAGATTTACAAACAAATCACAAACCTGAACACTTTTACACATTATGTTGAGCTATAATGCATAAAATGTATATTCTTAAACAAAATTGGTAATTACTTTTCCACACGCCAAAGTGCTGCTCATAGGGGGTCATATGATTGTTGAGTTTTCTCTGTATTATTGTAGGGTCTACTGTACAATATAAAGCACCTTGAGGCGACTGTTGTTGTGATTTGGCGCTGTGTAAATAACATTGAATTGAATTTGATAATCCAATATGAGTAAACCTTTGCAACATGTTGTTGTTCTGTGCTCTGTTTGCTCACTCGTCTTCCTTTCCATCTTTCATGCATAAAGGTTAAGTTATTCCACAGTTCTCCGTGACTGTATCGGCACGTTGACTGATGGAGGGTTTAATTGTATGTAGATAGCAATAAATAACCAGAAGCAAACAGCAGACACAGAATGTTGTCTTATAGTGGAAGATCCTGTGTTAGTGATTGTTTCAGGGCTTTTAAAGGAAAACCACTTTTTCATCATTTTATTTTATAATTGTCATCACCTGTCACTTTTGCTTCGTGTTTCCGTTTCATGTTTAGTCTTTTCTCTCTTCCTGCTTATCTTGCCTTTCTTTCTTGCAGGGCGAGAAGGATTGGGAGAAATATGAGGTTGCTCGGAAACTGAAATCACGCGTGGATGACATCCGTTACCAGTACCTCCAGGATCTAAAGTCCAAACAGATGGTTACACGTCAGAGAGCTGTGGCGCTGTATTTCATAGACAAGGTTTGGGTTGCACAACTGATATTACAAATTGTTACATGTTCACACAGCAGAACTAGAAAGAAACTTTCACACGTGAGCTTCTCTGATTTCTGTCCACTTGGCCTCTGTCGTAGCTTTGCTTGTGATGTTTGCATGAATAACGAGAAAAACTGACGACTGCATTGTCCGTGTAAATAGGCTGGAGCAAAGTGAAGATATTGGAAATCAATTCAGTATGTCTTGATTGCCTTTTCTGTTTTCCAACATAGTTGGATGAAAATCTTTTGCAAAGTAAATGGTTTACATGTAGCCATTTTCTTCCTGAGACTTCAAGCTAATTATCTCAGTCTGTATGAAGTGAAATGATGGATTGAGGACGTGATTGCTTTTGGCTCATGCCAGAAACTGTTTCAGTTGCCATTTTTGTCTTATTTCGTTTGTCACGAAGGTCTTTTTATTAGTACGTGTATATATTTTAACGGTTGTCTGACTCGCATGCGTGCTGTGTACCTTGTGATGGAAAAGCTCGGCGTGTACTTCTGCATC
The DNA here is from genome assembly GCF_018398535.1 of Haplochromis burtoni. NCBI lineage: Eukaryota > Metazoa > Chordata > Actinopteri > Cichliformes > Cichlidae > Haplochromis > Haplochromis burtoni. The sequence continues at coordinate 30,702 of NW_024582562.1, read as the reverse complement.
TGTGGTAATCTCTGTATCCTCTGACCCAAAAAGCTGGCCCTGAGAGCTGGCAATGAGAAAGAGGAGGGAGAGACGGCGGACACGGTGGGTTGCTGCTCGCTTCGTGTTGAGCACATCACTCTGCATGAGCAGCTGGATGGCAACGAATGTGTGGTGGAATTTGACTTCCTGGGTAAAGACTGCATTCGTTACTACAACAAGGTTCCTGTCATCAAAAAGGTAAAGGAAGAAATGACATAAACACGTTGGCACTTAAACGGGTGGAGGCTAAACAGTGTTCTCATGGGTGCACAGTGGTCAGCGTGATCGCTCTAAGATCACAAGTGGAGGCAATTTTTAGCCTGGTTTCTCATTAAGGTAATCATGTGAGCATCTTTGCATAAACCTGTACTTGTAACACACACACACACACACAACCACACAAGCTAATGTTGGCAGCTCTTTCCTCTTTGAAATCATGGATGTGTGTGGGGAGCAGCTACACTAATCTCATCATCAGAAGGAGGAGGAACAGGAGGGTATCTTTGTTGATTTGATTTTAAACTGGAGCTTAATGTATCTTAGTTTATAACGTGTGTGTAGGGAATTTTGAATGGAGGAGAGACGGCTGAGCCGCTTTACACACAGCAAACAAACTGCCTGAATGACTTACTGGGCTACAGACCCCAGCCAAAACAGAGCCAGCCAGATGTTGTGACAGATACTGTTTTAATACTTTATATGGTCACTAATTATGGTGCTTATGAGCAATATCATTACCTTAACAAGTACATGCACTTGTTAAGTGCACCTGCAGTGATGATTATATTGATTAGAGGTGCAGTGCTGTTTGTTTCAGTAGCTAACACCCTGGAAACTCTGGGTTTTCTCCTCCAGAGAGAGTCAATTACTGGGGAAAGACTCAGGTTTTCTCCCCTCTGACCTCTGCTTCTACTGCACCTGAACCAGCTGTTTTATTTCGTCATTCATAAAATTGCTATCAAACAGCACAGCAGAGCGAATTCATTTGTAGAAGTTTTAAAACCCCTGTTAGCTGTTAGTTCACTTTTTCCTTGTCTTTTTTGTGTGACTGCTTTTATAGTTTATCGGTACTCAATATAAGGACAGAGATCAGCTTAGAATAAACTTTGTAAGTTTCTAATTGTGTGACTGTGATGCAGCTAACAGCTAATTCCTGCACTGGAATCACTGCCCGTAATAACGTTTCTCTGTAAAGTTGTAGGCGAATCATAAAATCAAACACTGATGTCACACAGATAGAAAAATGACTATTGGGATCCTGGAGATGATGAATAGTATATAATGTTTGAGAAAAGTTGAGGAGGAAATCACTTTAAAACAGAACCTAATACATTTTAAAATCACTTTTTAAATACACGATGCAGGAGGTCTGATTGTAATTTGATTACATTTCATGTTGAAATGTGTTCAGATTGAGATTTAGTCCTTGTACAGTTTCTGAAAACTCAACATAGTTTCCACTGAAACTCTAAATCAGAACTGGATCCGCTAACTGTCCAGTTTGGAGTCCACATGCATGATTGTTCCAAAATGGGTCAAGATTACAAACTGAGACTGGATCATACCTGGATCCAGTCTGGCTCCGGGCATTTCCAAGTCTTATCCCGTCAGGATCCATTCATAGTGGCTTATTTAAAACGGCTCAGCCTTCGTCCAAAACTGAGCTGAAATGTCTCAAATCTAGCCGATCAACGTGTCGATGGCTCTTTAAAAGCCCGGACACTTCTTATTATTTATTTGTTCATTCTGCCCTTTTTTCCCCCAGTTAAATGAGAAATAGTCATTTTGAACTCTCGCAGGCTCCCAGTTCTGCTGTCTTACAGCCCTACCAATCAGCTATCAATGAAGTTTGCTATTACATGGTTAAATATTATTAAATATTAAGTGGTTATACTGGAAAACATCCAACATTTCATCCAGTAATGACAAAGATAATGAAATCTTCTGTAAGAACTTGAGATTGTTAAAGATCATCAGTACATTAAAGTTTACTAAATAATGTTTGAAACTAAATTTTAAATGAATACAATCCTCAGCGCTGAGACATGTTCATATAGTTTGATCTGCTTGATTAAAACGGAGGCTCTGCTCTTTATTTACCCGTTGCCATGGTGATTCATCACTGCCTTCGTCCACTCGTGCACATGCTCGGTTCAATTAACTGTGTTTGTTCACTCTAACTCTGCTCAGCTGCTCAGGAACCGAAAACTATTACAGAGATTATCTTAGTCACTCAGCTCGGTTTATTTTTAAACTCAGTTTGTTGAAGATGTTTCCTGGAGCAGCGCCCTGAATCTGCAGTTTGTAAACAGTAACGCTGTTTTGGAAAAGTCTTTACTAATGTAGTTCATGTGAGGCAAATCTGTCCATTCTCAGTAAGACAAGACATCAGCAAAAGCCGCTAGTGTAGAGTACTGAGTCCAGTTTATATCATTATAATAATCAAGGTTTTGCCCTTTGGTTTTTGGCACAACTCGCTGTGGAGAAGGTCACACATGTCGATGTGTGCAGAGCCCCAAGCGCAGAGGGAACTGAGATTTGTCCGAGGGATGCAGCTGTGGATTGGATCGCTGTGTTGGTTTAATTTGTCAGGCTGCTTGAGTAGTTCAGTCTGCAGCTCTCGGATCCAGAACCACAGCACGATGCTTACATAAAGTGCTGCTTCTGTCATCTGG
>NW_024582562.1:24503-26465 GCF_018398535.1 Haplochromis burtoni | reverse complement strand
TATTGCAAGTTTAAGCTTGTGTTGCCATGTATTTACAGATAAAGGTGTATTCAAACGATTTATTATTGTGCACACATACAAATGCTTTGTTTTCAGGAGAGAAAATAGAAACTGAAGGCAGCAGATAACCTGTACTTTTGCTCCTAGTTCAAAACTCTTGGTATTACATTTGCTACAACGTAGCTTAATAGGATCTGTCAGCAGACCTCATTTTTAATGTCACCTCACATGACTATAAGTTCTTTTTTTTTTTTCGAGCCTTCTTGATGATAAATCAAACAGCTTACTTTCAAAGTCACCAGAGAGCCGTTTTACAATGTAGTGACAAGAAACCTGCTCAGATTGTTCCCAGTTCGCTGTCCTGACACATAACAGGCAACGTTTGTGAGAGAGCACTGTAGTAAAATAACTGAAACTCACTTCTGATTGATTACAGTTAAAAGAAGGTTCATCATGTTTTGTCACAAATGATTGCGAAATTAGTCTCGATGTTTGTTTGCTGGACATTAGTGCAGAGAATTGAGGGGCTGCCTCAGACTTGCAGGATCTTGTCGTGTCTGTATCTGATGCACTAAATGATAATGCAGACTTAATGAGCAGGTTAGCAAATATCACAACAGAAGAACAAAATGTGACTGAAAACTTGACAAAAGAAAGAAGTCTAGAGTCTGTCAAACAGCTGTCTCGTGCGGATGTGTGTGTCTGTGTGCGCACACGTGCATATATGCATATGTAAATTTTTAACTCCTCCTCTGGTGTCAGCCAGTGCTATCATCTGTTGCAGAGATGGGAAAAGAAATGTTAGCACCTGACAGCCAAAGTGTTTTGTTTCTTGGCAGAATGTATAATTATTCAAATGAGTGCATTCAAAAGCATCACATGAGCTAGAATTAATTAGTCCCTGCATATTTTAGCATCATCAATTCCATGGAAAATCAGTAAGATTGCTGCTAAATGTCACCAGGAATAAAATGGAACAAGAATGGAAGAGAGGAATGTTTAGTTCTAATATCTGGAGATATCCCAACACATTGAATGCTATCATATGTATTTCACTTATCCCGTACATTTTGCATTGACAGTTTTTCTCAATTTTTTCGAGTCATAGAAAAAAGTTCTGGAATAAATAACCGAATCATTTTAAAGGGAAGTCCTGTATGTTGTTTGTTAGAATCAGGCTGTCAGTGCGTGGCCACCGCTGTATCAACTTGGACGACAGCCTGACTTTTTCAAAGAACCCAGAGTGTGAGGACACATGTGGATGCGTAAATACAGACACATACTGATTTACATCTCACGCCCAAAGCATCGGTGCTTTGCTTTTTATATTTGCAGCTCGTCTTTCAAAGGAAACAAAATTGACACACAAATCAGCCGGTGAATATGTCAGCGTGTTTTATGAGGCAACACATCTGTGGCTCGTAATTGGTGTCTTGCATATTTTAGTAGTTTATTTGGGGAAAGGATGCATCTGTGAAACCCACAGAGTCACTTGAAATGTCAGATGTAATTGTGCCAGTTTTAATCCTCTGGCTTTGAGATGGACAAATAAAGCGAGGCTCCAAACGTGCCCCACAATTGCACTCTGGTGTGTGTGTGTGTGTGTGTGTGTGTGTGTGTGTGTGTGTGTGTGTGTGTACCTGTAGTTTTGTGGTATTTTTAGACCTGTCAGAAAATATTTTCTGTTTGGTTTTTTTTTTAATTTCATCAGTTTTTTCAGCCAGAATCCACCAATGAAACATAAACCCAAGAAAAATCTAGTGCAGCACCTGTGCAGATGTATTAAATGTTCTTATTTCTCTCTATACATGTTGATGTACTTTACCTGCATCTCTTTTCAGGTGTTTAAGAGTCTTAAACTTTTTCTGGAGAATAAACAGCCCGGAGACGAACTCTTTGACCGCCTAAATGTGAGTCTGTCTCAGCATGCATCTCCTCTAACATGTTGCACCTTTTATATGA
>NW_024582562.1:21820-23502 GCF_018398535.1 Haplochromis burtoni | reverse complement strand
AGGAGAAGGATGTTGCAACACAGGACAGGAATGTGAGGAAGAGATGAGAAAGATGGAGCAATTGAAGGAGGGAGTACGGTGCTTCTGCTCTCTGCCCTCCTGTGTGTGTCAGGAAATGTCAGTGTCTGTTGGAGGTGGAATGGTAATGGCTGCAGAGGGCAGGCCTGATTGACACCTGGAAAGGCCAGGACACCGAGAGAGCAGAGGCAGAAGAGGTGTGTAGTAGTAGATGAAGCAGTAGAAAAGTGCCAAATGGTCCAGTTGAGGGGTGGTTTAGTAGAGAGGGTGGATGATGGGTAGAAAAAAGGATGGGGAAGGTGGTGGGAGGGCAATTTGGAGAGGTGACAGGCAGGCAGCTGAGAAGAAAGGGAGAGTGGGGATGGAAGATGGGTAGAAATGTAAGGAGGGGGGGAGATTCTGACATATACCCAAATCAGCTTGGCTCATAAGTTTGCTGTTCTTTATTGCAACACTGATGATATTATACCAGCACGAGTTTTCTTCTTCTATAGAACACGCAGCCTAAACAAAAGGGCAGAATAAGAGCATTGAAGCTGCTGCATTTGTCGATTAAATGATGTATTCTCAAACACAGACTCAGGAGTGCTGAGTTGTCAGCGTCCCCAAAACAAGCTAGTTAATGTTGTGTAGTTCAGCCGCATGGCGAGGTAAAAGTGTTTGTTTTGAATGCTGCGGCAGACGGCTGGGTGAAAAGATTTCTATCACAGAAATGGTGCAGATCGTGATAACGACAAGTACTTTTTTGTGCTTGGAAAGTGCCTTAGTTGAAGCCTGCTGGCACGATTTAAACTTGTTTTTATCTGCTTTTTTCAATTTTAGAAAAGCAGAAAGTTTATGTTTCTACATCTGCACTCAGCTACACAGACTGGAGGAAAGACATCAGGAGACGAGGCTTATGAGTTAGACATCAGTGAAGAACGAAAACAAGCAATGAAATGAAAACATGATGAATTTCAAGGAGTGTGTATGTGTGTGTGTTCCTCAAATCATGCTAATATTGCTGCCGTATTTCCATCGTCTTTCTTTCTTTGTTCGATTGGTTCTCCGTGTTGATCCCTCGTAGCTTAATGGCACCAGACTAGGGCTGGGTTTTTATAATCGATTTATTGATTAAAATCGATTCTGGCTTGGACAACGTGAAATCGATTCATTAAAATCCTAAATCGATTTTTTAATATAAATTTATTTTGCCCGAAATGACAGAATGAAATCTCACAAAATTTCAACAACCACCAAACAGCTAAGACAGTAAATGAGAGCAGGGACACAGATTCTGCACAAGGACGTAAACACAAAGCGCCGACCCGCAGATCAGAATCAGTGAGACGTCGCCTTTCTCACCCGACGGCACGGACACGGTCGGGGCTGAAAGCCGACAGCTCGCTGATTCTGATCTGTTGGCGGGTCCGCGCCTTGTGTTCACGCCCTTTTTGCGCCGATCTCTCTCCAAACAATAAAAATAAAACTGACTGAACCGGCAGCAAAAGAAGATCCAAACTAAGCTTCACATAAACATCATCATGAACTCACTCTGACTTTTGCTGTTTTGCTTCCACCAAGATAAAATCACACTTCATGCACAGCTCTCTCTCGCTGTACTGTTTTCTTCATTATTCGCTTGCTTGTTACGCACAAGTCTACCGTTGTTTACAGCCTGTCGG